>NW_017731820.1:1254754-1388073 GCF_001890085.2 Hipposideros armiger | reverse complement strand
AGCTCCGCCTTCTCGGGTGGCTTTATGTGAAGTTTGAGGGGCAGGGTCGATGCGTTCTTCCCCTGCTCGGTTTTGTTCGTTTGGAGGGCTTTTCCGTGGAGTTCCCGCGCGTCATGGTGTGCCCCCCTCCAACCACCGGCAAGGCTGTGCCACAGGGTCACTTTTCGAAAACGCGAGGAGTCGAGAAGCACGCTATTTTAGAAAACTTGGTGAACTCAACGCCGATTGAGTGCCCACTTTTCTAAGGAATCATCGTCCTTAAAAAAAAAAATTGCAACTGTTTCGGCCAACTTGATACATCTGAGAATGGCGACAGGTGCTAACGAAATCAACTGTCATTTAGTCAGCGACTGTGCCCCAAATCCCTAGGGGTTGAAGGAGGGGGATGAGATGGTAGAAATAGTTGATTAAAATAAAATGCTTATGACAAACGTGTTTAGGTGGCGTGGCTAACAATTTTTTAATGATTGGTCTCGTTTTAATAGCCTTGATGAGTCAGGGAAGATTGGGTGCATAAATATGTGTTGCCTAAAAAATCGAATGTGTGCTGTTCTCAGTTAAACTTCCTTTGTTTATCACACAGGATCTGTAAAGTTTAAATTCATTTGGAAATAAAAGTCTGTCTTTGGTATTTAAAAATACTTTGCTTTCTAGGTCATGAGTTTAATTTTATGGCATTTTAATGTTACACAAAACAAAATTTAGAAAATCTTTAGAAAACACTAATGCTGATACAGTTGAATGTAATCTATACTTCTAAGGGTTTTGAAGTTTATTTTCCAATTACTCTTCATTCATAAGCCTTAAGCAACTATTTCATATGTAGGAATAAAATGTAGAACAAGTGTGTAATCCTCACTAGTGTCTGGATACTTTCATTTTCTTGCAAATAAAATTAAAGATATATTTTATTTCCTTTTCATAGTCTCTAAAGTTAAGAATATATAGGATTCTAGTCTTAGATATAAAGAATCCTGTTCTCTCTTTTTGGAGGTGTATTAGGGAACGTAATGTTTATAGAGTCCTGGAAACACTTAGGAAAATTGCATCTTAAATTCTAATTTTTGTTGAAAGTGGATATCTTCAAAGAAAAGGAATTTAGAACCACATAGGCATTCTTTTGATTTGCATTGTTCTATTTGATGACTTAATGTCCACCTACTATCTTATGGTTTCATAAAAATGGAGACAAATGCAGTGTAAAAGTCTTTAGAAAAAGTCTTTCTTACACATATTTTGCAGAGTGTTGGACACAGTTGAACAGACATTCCAGGTGCTGCCCTCAGTGTTGAGATTGTTAAATGTTTATATTAGTTGCCGATAATCTTGTCTATTGTTATGAGATGAGCTAGTTAGGTAGATTTTTGGCAGAAATTTGGATCTTTCAGGATAAGAAATGCTGATTTTTCCCTTCTTGTGTATTTTGTATTTGATAATTACTGTCTTTGTACTTGACAATATATTTTTTTAAGTCTTTTTTTGGGAGTTAAAAATTTGTTTTAAATTTTTTCCTTACTGAATTGATTTAGTCAGTTTAACTAGCAGTGATTAAAGAAAAAACCAAAAAACCCACTTGTTGATTTAGTGTAGTTAGGCAAAAAAAATTTCTTACGCTTTTGTATCAACTTGGCCTTGCATGCATACACAAATAAGTGATTTTCTTTGTGTTGGCCACTTAAAAAGTTTTAGGCAGATTTCCCTAGGAATGTGAATTGATTATTGGCCTAAACAAACAGTGATTAAGAAATTAAATCTGCTTTTTAGAAAACCAACAAGGAAAAATCCTCTAATGCAATCTGGGGTCCATTAGAAATGATTTATGGATTTGCCTTGAAGTCGATGTCAGTACAAATGATGAAAACATCTGTGAATTATGAAAGATTCTGTATGGACAGGTGAAATCTTGAGTTTGGAGGAGAGCATGAGTGGAGAGGAACAGCTCATTAAATTCAGAGAAAGGATCGCGGTCGGGTAATACCTTTACCTTCTAGAGGCCTTCCCTGAGTTTCCAGGCACTCTTGTACTCCACAGGGCCTTGCTCATACTTTTATTAGCATGTATCAAACTGTATTGTAATCGCTTGTTTATGCAGCCATCTCCTTCACTGCACTCTTAAGTGCCGTGAGGCAGAGGCTGTCTTATTTTTTTCTGTATACCTGGTGGTTGCTAGAGAATAGGGGTTTAATAGCTGAATGAATGAAAGAAATATGAAAAAATGTAGGGAAATAATTTGACAAAGGAACTTGCAAAGCAAACAGGATATATTAATATTTATGTTGTTAGGAACTTTGGATTACAAAGAAAAAGAAGCATCTAAGAGAACAAATTCTAAGGTTTCTCCTAGTTGTAATGTCTAGAGTCTATAATATTGCAAATTGGATCTCTTTCAGGTGCAACTATTGATATTCATGTTTGGTGTTTCAGGCAGTGGGAGAGAAGCTTGGATCACCTGGATTCCTAGCATCTAGTTTCTGCTTAGTTTGACTTGTGTGTTGATATTGATCCTTGTACAAAAACATGAGGGGAAAGCGGGTGGGTCACGAGAGTAGTAATCTTAATTGAAAGGTGTTTAGTACAATGAATGAGTTCTTTTTTGGAGTAATTCGAGGTAGGTTTTCAAGCTAAAACTGAAGGAAGTAGTGCCAGGCAGTGTAATTATGGATCAGTTATTGTGAAGCTCTTCATCATTCTTTTAAAATGCTGTGATAAATGTAGATTAACAAATCCAACAATGTCTCAAAAGGCATAACTGATAAGTTTCTGAGACTTGGTGCAAAAAGTATGACAAAAACTAAGTGAAAAAAGACATTAATACTAAAGTTCCTACTATTTGCCAGATGCTTTACTCATTTATTTGCTTGTTTGGTTTGCTTGTTTTTGTTGTAACATTCACATCAGATGCTTTTTATTTTTAATTCTTGTAAAAACCACCCTGTGTCCATTGACAGATGAGTGGATAAACAGAGCATGGTATATACACATACAGTGGAATATAATTCAGCCACTAAAGAATGAAATTCTGATACATGCTACAAATGGACAAACCTTGAAAACATTGTGTTAAGTAAAATAAGCCAGACACAAAAGGGAAAAAAATTGTATGATTCCATTTATAGGAGTTACCTAGAATAGGCAAATTCATAGAGACAAAGTGTAGCTGCTACCAGGGGCTGAGGGTGCGGGGGGAATGGGAAGTTGGTGTTTAATGGGTACAGAGTTTCAGTTTGGGAAGATGAAAAAGTTTTGGACAAGTAGAGTGATGGTTGAATGACATTTGAATGTGCTTAGTGCTACTTACTGAACTGTACATGTAAAAATGGTTAAAATGACAAAGTTTATGTTCTGTATATTTTACAATAAAAAAAACTTTAGTAATACCACACTCAGCTAGAGAGGGGTTAAGAACGTGCCCAAGATTATTCAGCTAGGAATTTTCAGTTAGGCTCCAACTTAAATCTGTTAGGCTCCATATTAACCACTGCATGCTCTCTACTGGTCTCCTGGATGATTCAAGACACCCGTTCCAAGAAGAGTTAGTTTGAATCAATCAGAAAGTTGTATGTCACAGTAGGTAATTGTAGTTTTATGGGAGGTACAGCCTGATGCCCGGCACATACTAAAAGATGTCTTTGGATTTCTTTCTCAGCTAGAGCTGTCACAATGTCCACTCCAGAGTAAGGGGTGGGGGTGGGGTGCGGGGGGAGGGGGGCAGAACAGTAGTGTGGAACACAGAGTGTGGCCTTTGGAGCTACATGGCTTCCAGTTTAGGGTTCCAGTTTCTGAGCTGCCAGTTTGTGTCCTGGGCAAGTCCTTGATGTTTAAGTTTCCCTGTGTGTAAATTGACCTTACTGACATTCATTCCATAACGTTGTTGAAAAGATTAAATGAATGAATACATGTGAAACCTTTAGCACTACATCTTGCACAAAGTGTTTGATAAATGATTTGTAATTATTGTGCCGGTATTATTTTTTAAGAGTTGATGTGCTTTCTCATTAATGGCACTAAACACTTCTTAAGTTTAAACACGTGCTTAGGGCCTGTAAGTAAAGAAAGTGGTACTTCATATGCTGTATCTGTTTGTTTATTTAGAAATGTCTCAATTAAATACAAGTAATATGTGTTCAATTTAAAATACTGAAACAATTTGGACATTTATAAATTGAAAGTTTTGATCACTGTAATCCCATTCCCTACCCTTAACAATTTGGTGTATGTTTTCCCTAAACTTCCTTATGTATTCGTATGAGTATGTACTTATATTTTACAAAAATGGGATCGAGTTATTTAGTTCTAAAACAGCTTTTTTTAAAAGTCAATACAGAGAGATCCATTTCATTAAAAAATAGCTGATATTTCATTATAGCTTGTTATAGTCTTGGCACTGTTCTAAGTGCTTTCATTTATTTTATATAGATGCTGTAATAACGAGATAGAGAGATTAGGTAGCAACTAGTTAGTGGCACAGTAAGGATTTGAATTTGAGCACTTTGATTTCAAATCCCTGATCTCTCAGCCTGGTGGTTTTTTGTTTTTTTGGGTAAGGCCCACCAACTACCAGTGATTTTTAGCATTTCTTAAAGAATTGTAAAACAACAACAAAAACCAAAAAAGAATATGCAAGGAGACTGGATGTGGCCTGCCAAGCCTAAAATACTCATGTGTGACCCTTTATAGAAAAAGTTTGCTGCTCCCTGCTCTAAGCTATAAGTGGACTATGAAGTATCCCAGTTAATGAGCCAACCCTCTGGGATAGGCATTATGTTCAATCCTCAAAGGAAGTGAACTTCCTTCCATAGCTGAACATTTGTGTGAGAACTTTCTATAGGAATTGCTGTTTCTAGAATATTAGCATTTCAAGTTTTAATAGATATCAGATACCTTTCTAGAAGGGTATCCGTTTTTTAGTTAAAATCAGCTTTATCAAAGTAATTTACATACAAATAAAATGCACACATTTGAAGGGTACAGTTTGGATTTTGACAAATGTATACACCTGTGTAACCGCTATCCCAGTCAGAGTTCATCTCCCAAGTTCTGTTATGATCCTTTATTTATAATAATTTCCTCTCAAGTACCCATCAGGTTTTTCTTTTAAAAAAAAATTATTTTATTTTTAAAAATTTTTTTAGCTGAGCCATCCTGCTACCTGTTGGCAGCTCAGCGGCAGCTCAGCTCGGGCTGGGTATCAAACCGCTGTTGCTCAGAGCTCGCACTCTTGTGCGAGCTCTTAACCAACTGAGCCACTTGGCCGGCCCTCCCATCAGGTTTTTCTTGTTCAAGAATTTCATATAAATGGAATTATACAGTATCTACTCTTGTGATTGGCTTCTTTCATCCAGCGTGTCTTTGAGATTTAGCTATGTTGTTGCTTGTTTCAGTAGTTTCTTTTTATTTCTGGGTTGTCTTCCATCTTGCGAATATACTGGTTTTGGTTCATTTACCTGTTGATGGACACCTGGGCTGTTTTCATTTTGGGGCTATTATTACTAAAGCTGCTATGATCATTTGTATAAGTTTTTTGTGGACATATCTTTTAATTTCTCTTGGGTAAACACCTTGTAGTTGGACTACTGATTTAACTTTATAAGAAACTGCCAAACTTTTCCCAAATGATTGTGCCATTTTGTGTGAAGAGTTCCAGTTTCAGTTTTAGCTGTAGCAGGAGTTCCAGTTTCTCCCTGTATTCGCTGGCACTTGGTATTGCCTGTCTTTTAAATTTTGGC
The DNA here is from genome assembly GCF_001890085.2 of Hipposideros armiger. NCBI lineage: Eukaryota > Metazoa > Chordata > Mammalia > Chiroptera > Hipposideridae > Hipposideros > Hipposideros armiger. The sequence continues at coordinate 1,382,347 of NW_017731820.1, read as the reverse complement.
CATCGAATGAGTGTTAAGTGTCTCATTGTGCTTTTAACTTACGTGTCCCAGAAGATTGGTGATGTTGAACATCTTCGAAGGTGCATTTGTATACATTTTGGGGGTGAAGCCCTTTTGCCCATTTTAAAATTGAGATATCCTGGGTACATATTCTCTGTCAGATAAATGTATTAACAAATGTTTCCTCCTTAATTTTCTATTCATTTTGTGTATTTTTTGACAATATACAGATCAAATTAAATAATGTTAATACTGGAAGCGTAATTGTTTAAATTCAGTTAAATTATATGAAAGCAAATTTATTTTTAATCCACAAGTCATTTAGCTCTTAATACAACAAAATGTTATATGTTTGCAGATACATGGAAATGAATATATATATTAATATTATAATAAATAATATTATTTATATAGTTAGTATTAGGTGTGGCATGGGGAATTTTTAAATTAACTAGTTTCGAAAGTGATAATATTTAGCAATTCTTTAAATTTTCAATTTTGGATAATTCAGACCTTTTCATTTATTAGTGAGTTAAACTTTTTCTTCATAGGATAAATGAGAACATTAAAGGAAAATAAAAGTAAACTTGATTTTAGAATCTGGTATGATAATATTGCCAAGCCCATAGAAACCCAAAAGGATGGGGTCAGAGAGCTTCCGGGCTGGTGAACATGAGGTGAGGACCCGGAGCTCCCTGCCCGTCCCCTGCGCATCTCTTAAATCTCACTGTTCCTAGTGATGTCCTTTTAGAATTCACCAGTAATTTAGTCAGGAAACTTTTCCTGAAGTGAGTTCTGTTAGCTGCGCTTGCAAATTAATTGAACCCAAGTGAGAGGGTCATGGGAACCTCTGATTTATAGCCTGACTGAAGTACAGGTGACATCCTGGATTCATACATCTGATCTGGGGGGGGGGGGGAGAGAGAGAGAGAGAGAGTCAGTCAGTCTTGTGGGACTGAGTTTTTAACCTGTGGAATCCAAGTAGATAGTGTCAGAATGGAGTTAAGTGTAGGACACCCAGCTGGTGTCCCAGAATTGTTTGGGGTGGGAAAAACTACCACATAATATGGCAACCAGAAGTGTCAGAAGTGAAATACTATTCTGACAGTATTGTGAATAATGTAAATAAAAACAATAGACCTTGTCTTTACACAAATCTATGGCAAGTGCAAACTTATGTCCTAGTTCTTCCTGTAGAATTTACTCTTATAGGAAGAGCAATACACTGTCTTTTTTTAACCATTTGTTATCCACGAAGAGCATGTAACTAAACAGCTAGCTCTACTATACATGTTTTCTAGAAAAAAAATTCCTTCAAACTATCAGGAGCTTCTGTCTTCACCCATTAGGGCGATTAACTAAAGGGTGAGATATTCTCTGTCTTACCCTCTAGAAAGAGACATTCTATACTAGGGAAAATACCAGCTTGTAAATGCAGACTACCAAACACAACGTCATGCCTTTTGTAGCCCCCGAGTCTAGAAATCCTGTGTCAGGTGCTTATCCTAGCCCTCTCTCTTTCCTCCTTTCCCACATGGGCGTGCTGGGACAGAAGTCTTTTTTTTCCTGTCTTACTGTTAGTCTGGAAATGCAGGGAGGGTACTGCAGGGATCATACAGCTGGTTTCTCCGTCGTGGGTGAATACTTCACAGCATTTCCATTGGAGACTCAAAAAATACACTTTTCTCAGGGCTTAATTATTTGTGATGTCATTTTATAGGAATAAAATTATTCAACAGACAATATATTTGGTAAAACACTGAAAAATAACCATTGATTACAAATGATACTTGGAGGGTTTGAAGTTTTCTAATATCTCAGCAGTATATTTGTGATAAACCCTAAGTAAAGGAAAATTCATGAAAGGCCGATATCTCATAACTGCGCCTACCTCTTTTACTTCCATCTTGTCCTGAAACTACTACTGTTCTTAGTGAGAAAGTGAACTTCAGAGCCTAGATGAGCCAGAGGAGTTTCAGAAGGGTCTCACTCAGTGAGGAACTCTGTTGGTGTCTACAGATTACAGAAATGGCACTTGCAAGCGTGTTTACCTCCCTGTGTGTCACTAAACTCCAGTACTGAAACTACCAGATCGCAGGGAGTTGTTTGTAGGACGCCTAGAAGTTGAGAGGCTCTGTAAATGCTTTGGGATTAGCAGTTTGAACTGTCCTGTCCAGCTTTAATTCTGTCACCAGAATATAGAAAGAATTGTATCTCATTTGGGGGTTTGGATAGAAGGTCAGTGTACAAGGCAACAATGTTATGTTGGCAGAATTACCCATGAAAAGCTCCTAGGAAGATGCCATATCATAAATACCTTCTCTTTAGGTCCCATCTTTCCTCTAGTGTGACAGCAGGTCACTGTTCTGCTGGCCTCTAGTTTCAGTTAGGGGCCAGTGCTACAGGAGAAGTACTCTGAGCACTAGAATCGCTCTGAGTGGGCAAATACAGCGTCAGAGACGTACAGAGCAGGGTGTACATCCCTGTCACCTACCTTATGCTCTCTCAGGCTGGAATGGTGGGCAGATCTTACCTAAATTGAGTTGCTCTTAAAATTTTGTTCAATGTATGTTGTTAAATTTGTGCTCGATGTTGGTTTATTTGAGGTATAAGATTTAAAATAGACTTTTTAGAAGGAAGAACATCTGTCATCAGACTTACCTACCTTTTCATTCTGTTTGCTTGTATCAAGTGGAGTGCTGAAGAAATAATGTATCTCATGTCTCATCCTGGAATCATAATGAGTTTTTATCATAGTGTTAGTTTCTCCCCATACTTTTGTGTTCGTTTTTCCTCTGAGTAGTACCCAACAAAATAAGATTTAGCTTATAAAATAGATTTAGTCGAGTTTTCAAAGAAAACTTTAACCTCTAGATGTCAGTTTAGTTAATCTGTTTTGTATATTGTTCAAGCAAATTCTTTAAAACATTTGTGATCGATTGGTTCTCCAGTTGGTTGAAATTTGTATGGCCATTTCTTTTCTAAGACATGTCTTTGTAAAACCTATAGAACTTTCAAATAAACACAGGAATGGCGATCTCTAGACTCCATGAACTTAGTTTACTCTGTTACAGGGAGGAAAGTGATCTTATTTTTGTGGAAAATACATTTCTGCAGTCTACTCACTGTTGTAACAATCAAGTTAATGTTTGCTATCATTTAGCTAAGATGGCCACATTTCTGTAATTTTCCTGTGCCTTTTAACACTGCTGTGCCTTTTTAGCACTACTTAAACCAGAGCTACAAATATGATCTCTATTTTTTCCCTTATTTTCCCCTATTACTAGTCACTGGCAGAGTTGTTCCCTGAAGACCTTCTGAACACAAATGTGTTTGTTCATAGTACTTTCTCATCTGTAATTGCATGTATACAAGTGATCCACAGATGTTTAGGCACCAAGCTGCCTGTTGCATCTTACACGCTTGTGTGTCTCCGAGGATTGAACATGTTCGGAATGCTCTGTGAATTCTTACTGACCGGTTGATAATATCTCTGCTCTTGGCTTTCCAAGTCCTTCACAATGAAGTTTCAGAAGTTTCTTCTGCTAGCATTATCCGAGTCATTTGAATGGAATGTTTGGGTCCAGCAGTAGTGAACTTGTGTATTTTTGTCATGTTTCTGCTCTTTAAATAAATACAGGCATTCTAGGAAGTGAAAGGTCCCTGAAACAAGATTTTCATTTATCTGTCATTTATGGGGATAGGGTGAAGTTGTGCGTCTCCTGGGAGCTGGTTGGTAGGGTGGGGTGGTTTTAGGCAGCAGGAGGGTCAAAGTGTGGTGGTGACTATTGATGAGCTCTTCTTACAGTGAATGGTGAAGGGTCGACAGATGGGTGAAAACAAGTAGTTTGTTTAAAACAAATTTTGTTAGACAGTCTCTTAATTTGGCACAGATGTATGGCAGGTTATCATTTGATTCTATAGCTTTACAGTTATAGCAAAGTATCCCTCATTAAATATCCTTCACTTAGAGTTTTCTTTGCCCCCCCCCTTTATTTGTAAGATTGGCGACGTCTAGGCTTTCAAACTTATAAGTATGTCTTTAGAAATTTATAATTTGACTGTATTGCCTGTTCTAGGCTCTTTGCTAGGCAGCTGAAAAGGCAGAGTATTGCTTTGATTTCTGATTCATATGGTTCTGGATATGCTCATGGCAGCTGTTTTTAAAGTGTGGTTTGTAAACCTCAGGGGGTCTGTGACTTTAAAACTATTTTTGTAATAATGCTAAGATGTTAGTCACCTTTTTGAACTGTGTTGACATATGCACCAGTAGTGGAAAAGCACTGGTGGGTAAAAATGGTTGGCACCTTAGCACTTGGAGTAAAAAAAAAAAAAAAAGCCATTTTAATTTGAGAATGTCCTTGGTAAAGTAATACAAATTACTAGTTTTATTAACTCTTGAGCCTGAGTGCACACATTTTTAATATTCTGGGCAATAAGATGGGAATGTGCATCAAGTGCTTCTGCGTACTGAAGTACAGTGGGTCTCTAGGAGAAGCACTTACGTGGCTGAGTTGCACGCTACGCTAGCTGCCTTTTTCATGGAGAACACCATTTTTACTTGAGAGAGGGGCTGACAGACTTGGGTATTTGGGGGGCTGACAGACTTGGGTATTTGGCAAAACGTTTCCCAACAAAGTGAGCCTGTCACCTCAAGGAAAACAACTGACCTTTTTGTTGCAGATGATAACATTTGAGCTTTCAAGCAAAAATTAGAATGTTTGGAAAACTTGTATCTGTCACTGTGAGCTTGACAGCTTCCCAATAAATGCTTAAAGACTTCTGATGAGATCAGTGGGTTTAATGAATATAAGTTTTTGAAATATGTCCACTTCTAGAAAATCTGCATAACTCAGGAAACCAGTATTTTTTAAATGAAGAATGATGATGTTATAAAATCACACATGGGTTAAGGATCCATTCAGAGTGAATAGACCAATGAATTTTAATGTAGCGGAGGAGGAAAAGTTTATTGATACAGTTTCAGATTCCACATTGCAGCCAATCTTTTAAGAAACTACCATTGCTTACTCAGGAGTAGTGGTTGTCTTGAGGAAAAGCACCTAAGGTTGAATTACAAAGTCAACTAACCACTTGTTTCATAGAATTGTTTTGGTGTAATATCAAAGCATGAAATAGAGCCACAATCACCTCAAAAGGCTGTTCAAATACTCTTCTCTTTTCTAGCTAAGTATCTGTTTGAGAATAGATTTTCTTCATATTTTTCAACCAAAACAACATATTGGGACAGATTGAATGCAGAAGCAGATACGAGAGTCCAGCTGTCTTCTATTAAGACATATATTAAAGAAATTGGCAAAAATGTAAAAACAATACCACTCACTGATTTTTTTAAAAAAGAGAAATAGTATTTTAAAATGTGTTATTTATATTAACATGTAATTGGCTTTCTATTATTTTTAAATGAGTATGTTTTTAAATTTTCTCAGTTTTTAATTTCTAATATGGTAAATAGCAATAGATTTAGCTCATATAAACTAAAGGGGCCCTGAGACCAAAATGCTCAAGAACGGTGTATGTTTTCTTTGAACTTTCTACCCATTCAATTTGTCTGCTGGTAACTGCTGTGTGAGTAACGAATGGCTCAATCTGTATCAGAAGTTCCAAATTCTTTGTCATCGCAGTGGCTTGTTTAGGGCTTTATATTATCCTCTTTTGATTGATTCTTTTTCCTTCTCATATGAATGTATCTGGCTTTTTAATTTAAGGTTGCCTTTTGCCATCTTTTTTCTTTATTCACACTGCCATCAACCCAGTCAGAGCCCTTATCAGTTTATTTCCTGAGTTACTTCAGTACTCCAGTTTTTTCTAATAGATTTTTTTCAAACTTGAGTGTTGAATGGAACCCCCAGGGTTGACGACTTAATTTTATTAATATAGTTCCTAAAAATGGACAGCTATAAACTTATGATAAAACCAAAGCAAAGTTACAAATTAAATACAATCAAATCAACACATTTAATGATGCTATTTTGTTAAAACTGAATAGTCAGCATTAGAGCTTCTAATAGAATGACATAGCCTCAGGACCAGTTTTATAAAAAAATCTATTTATTTTGGGTTAATAATACTAATATTTGCATAAATATGTTTTCCAAAAAGGTGTTAACTTTTACTTTTTATTTGTTCAGGATAATCAGACCTAGTAGTAAACCTGAACAGTGACACCTAGCAATCCCTGAATAGGGAGTTTTAATGCCAGTTGGAAATTCTGTAACGCTATGTTGATCACTGGAGCATTGTGAGGTTGCTGAAACCTGCGTTGAATAGCTATTTAATCCAATTGTTTTTGGAATCTTTACGAGAAAATATTTTATTACGTATTTTACTTCTCGGTTTGCTGTTAACTAATTGTTGCTGGTTGGTGGGGACAAAGTGCAGTTAGGGGATCTCTGCATCCCATTGGCTTTGCAACAGGCATAGGGTGCTTAGCACTTTAGCACAGGTTCCTTTGTTTGCCGACTAAGTAAGGTGGTAACCTGCCTGACCTTACTTGCCTGTTTTTCCATAGCACTCAACACCTTCTTACATACTACACTATTTGGGGGTTTTATTTATTTATTTTTTTTAGATTTTAAAACATTTTTGTTTTTGATTGTTTCCATTCAAGTACATTTTAAGTTCTATGAAGTCAACAGATTTTTGGTTTATTTATCTCTAAGTCTTTAGTTTCTGTAATAGTACCCAGCATGTATTAGATGTTCAATAAACAGTTATTGAATGAATGAATGTGTATTAATACTTTTCTATTCAGACTCCCAACTCAAATTTTCTTTTCTGTGTTACATGCTTATTGCTTGCTGTCTCCTATCCAGGGCCCTCCTCTGTCTGTCTTTAGCCTCATGTTTTTACATCTTTCTAATTATCTGTGCATATTTTTTGTTTTTTTCCTATTTAATATTCTACAAAGCACTAACTTTTTTATGTATTTCTATTCTGTTTATTGTTTTGAAAAGTGGACGTCATTTTTAAAAATGAATGTCTTTCCATTAGGTTGTTGTATAACTTAATTCTCTTTTTTAAAACTATTTTGGAAAGATTTTAGATTTCTAGAACCATGGTACGTTTGTCAAAAGTTAAGAAACCAACATTAGGATGTTACTCTTTACTGCACTTCGTTTGGATTTACCAGTTTTTCCCTTTTCTGTTACAGGATCTAGTCACATCACCTTTACTTGTCTCCTTAGAGAGTTCCTCTCCCTCCTTGTTTTCATGACCTCCAGAGTTTTTAGCGGTAATGGTCAGGTATTGTAGAAATGCCCTTCAGTTTGGGTTGACCTGATGTTTTTATGTGATTAGACTGAGGTTATGGGCTATGAGGTTTATCGGGAGCACATGACAACAGCACTGCTTATCTCACTGGGGCTTTAACGGTGATCACTCTCATCACTGGGGGACTGTGAACTGTGGTGCCCGCCAGGTGACATCACTGTTCCCTCTCCAGATTCTGATTCGGAAGCTGCTCACTGAGTCTAGTCTCTGCTCAGGGGGAAGGGGATTGAGCCCCACCCCTTGGATTCGGCAGTGTGCACACGGAGCAGCATGCTGTTGGGAGTTCCCTATGGGGAGACTTGTCCCTTCGCCTCCACTTACTTAGTTATTAATCGCTTCTTATATCACAGACTCTCCTGGATACTTATTTTATTCATTTGATTTTAATATGATGCCATTGTGATTTATTTTGCTGTTCAAATTTTTCCAGCTGTGGCCATTGGGAGTTCCTTCAGTATGGTTCCTGTCTGTGACACGTACCCTTCCTTTCATCTTCTGAGCAGTTCCTTACTGTCTGCTATTGCTTTTCTTGTATTTTCCCTGTCCCAGCCCTAGAAACAGCCATTTCTGTAAAGCTCTGCTTCTCTGTACTGGAGAATAGTATTTAGAAAAAAAGATACACGCGCTGGTTGTACTGTTGGAATGTGTCACTGCTTCTAGGGCCTCTGTGGGTGGAGCTTTGAAATAAATGTTTGTCTGCTAAGCTATGTATGCATGCATATCTATATTTCTGTATCTATCTGCATATATATTAAAACAAATATGAGTTCACACTGATACCTTTGACTCTAATCCATCTCCACCCTGTGCTCCTTGCTTGTTTGTAACTGGTGCCCCGGTGAGAAATTTACCAACTAGAGTGCAATGTTTATGTGCAGCTCTTTTTGTCTTCCGCCTTCCTCGATCCAGTCAAAAAACAGATTTCCAGAGTTACGTAGGGTGATCCTTTCCCCTACCCTTCTCCTCGGGGTTATCTCATAAAGTTGAGATAGTTAGATTTATTGTACAGTCTATCATTTTAGAAACACTGTTCTCACACTGGGTTGTAGTCTAACTTAACTCTTTAATATTGTGATTCATAAACTTGTCTGCTCTTTGTGCAGCTGCTAGCCAATACTTGGGGCGCTGTCCTATACACCTTCCATAAATGGACTTCTCATAACACCTCTGTGAGGTGCATACTCTTGTATCAACTTCTCTTTCATGAGGAGAGTGAGGCACAAAGATGTTTAGTAACTTGGCCACGTCCACACGCAGCTGGTACGTGGGAGAACTGGGACCTGAATCCAGGTAGAGGCTGGCTTTGGTGTCTGTGCCCTGCCTTTTATTTAAGATGGTGGGTAGGCTTAGGATTTAATAGGACCAAATGCCGACCTGTTAGTTTATTGTTGAAGAGAGTTTGGAATGGCGCGAGCTGCTCCCCACATGCTTTGCCCCATATCCGTAACAGGCATTATTCCTCATGACGGCACTCTTTCCTGCTGAGCTAGAACATGGCCTGGCCTCGGATTCCTTGCAGCACTCAGCGTGGTCACATGAGATGTGAGGTCTGCTCGTCTTGTTGAATCCTGAGTGTAGTGTGCAGTAGTCCCGGGCGTCTGTCTCTCTGGGAGACTTCGTTCACGGTCTTCCTTTCCATGTGTGTTCTGTACTTCCCCTCAGGCAGAAGGCTTACTTCTCCTAGGTAATTAATTTTTATCTCTTACCAAGAGTTCCATCTCTGTCTCTGTAGGTTCTCTCTATATTGTTCTGTTTTATCTACAAAATCTTATTTACCATTAATTTACTTTTGAGCTTATTAAAGCAATGGATTTTAACTTAAAAATAAATGAAATTGTTAAATGAGACTAACAGCTGCCCTTAAAGCATTTAAACATAAAAGCACTATTGAAGACGTGATTTTTTTTTTTAAACGCAATTTTATGGCAGTCTTGCTGTAAAGGGAAAAGACATTTTAGTCAGAAAAGGACATCAAAAATATTGCAGTCATATACTTAAATTTGACCTTATTTAGTCCAGTATTCAGTTAAGAGTCAAAATGAATGCTGTTAATTTAGTTAGGAAGGATAAATAGTACATATAATTTATTAGTTTTCTTCTGATAAGTAGAAACAACCCAGAAAGACTAAATAGATGGCTAGTGCCTTGATATAGCAAATCCTTTAGGAATGAAGAACTTTTAAAGAAAGGCATCAAGGGCACTGAAAAAACGCCTAGAGAACTTAAAAAACAAAACAAAAACAAAACAACCCTCTGTCATTTGCAACAGAGGAAGGCAGAGCAGGAGTGTCATCTCAGGTAAAGGCCCTCACACGTGGGCCAGGGTTGGACCTGACAGAAGAATGCTGATTCTTTGGCCTGTGTGGCCGGACACTGAGAGGGAGAAAGGTGTGTGTTGGCCACATCACTGGGGCTGTATAAACCTGAGAGGATGGAGGAAGCTCCCTGCGGGCGGGCGTGGAGCATACTGTGTAAAGGCTGCTGCTGCTGATGGCATTGACAGCGAGGAGTTCGGTCCTGAGAACCCATCTTTTAATTCAGGCGCATAGTGCATACAACCCCGATACTGAGAATCTAGCTTAGACCCTTTCTGTATTTCATGTGGCAGAAACCTAATCCAAACTGGTCTCAGCACAAAGAAAAGGGAATTTCTTGGTTTGCAGAACTGAACAGTTCTGCAGTTGGTTTGGCAGAGCATAGCATGCCTGCTTTAGGGCTCAGAGATGGGACGAGAGTCCTTTTCTTGGCTTTGGGTGTTTTTCTGTTGCTGACTCTGTCTTTGCCGGCTCTTGTCTTGTGATTGCAAGTTCCCTGCAATTCTTTGGACAACATGTTATCAGGTTCAGATCTAAGTGGAAAAGAGTGGGCATGCTTGTCCTCAAGTTGCAGGAACCCTCCTGAGATTCTCCCTGTGGCTGCTCTGCTGCTGCTCATGGGTCCAACCCTGAACTGGGGACTGTCTGCAGGAGTGGGGGGCCTCGTCCAGCCTGCCACCCCGGGCTGCCTCCCATGGAGGATGGTCCTCAGAAGGGATGGTGGGAAGTTTCAGAGAGGGTGAATTGATGTGGGTAGCAGAACCAACCCTGTGTCTGCTCTAGTGGGACAAAGCTAGGCAACAAGGGGCGTTGTAGTCAAGATATTTGAGTTTGGTTTGATTCATAAAATACACGCTAGACTATGTAATTTTCCTTAATTTTATTCTATAAGGCCTCACTATATTGTATTAAGGTTTTGATGGTCCCCTGCCATAATCTGGTTTGTCTTTTGGATTAAATTGTAACTGTTGTCTTGGTTTCACTGTATATAGGTAGAATCTTGTTTTAATGACTTCAGCTACACTGTAATCTGTTTTGAATAAGAGAAGCCGTTTTCATATCCTGGATAAAAATCATACCTAGTGCTGTTTTACCTATGAAACAAAACAAATCCTGTGATTGAGAAATTTAAAAATTGGGTGTATTCACAAATCCCCCATCCTTTTAGTGGCAAGTCATTTTAATAAAGGTTTCTTTCTGCTAATACACAAATATTCAGAGCTGTATCTTAATGCTTAGTGGGCTCGGGTGTAGTGGAAAACGGAATCAGAAACCTGACTTGAGACTGCCGTTCCCTGGGAAGGGCACTCAGGAAACTAACCTTTGAAAGCTAACTGCCTGCCTGCTGGGCCTCGAGCAGGGTGAGTCTGCTTGTAACCAGCCCCCAGGTAGGTGGTGGCATCCCCCTTGTTTGGATAAGGTCTTCAAGGCAGCGTCACTCTCCTTAATAGAAAGAAATTCCGGAAGCTCCAGGTTTTTACTCAGAACTCTTGCTTGATTAGTCAGGGAGCTGGAACCCAGGGTCCTGTTGTTCCTGAGACTCATCTCTTGGTGTTTCTTGGTAGTGGGGTCCATCACCCTCCTTTTCTCTGCTCAGGCGTGGTGCCAGCCATCCTTTTCAGACTGTGGCACAGCTAGACTTGGTGGGCAACTCATGACCAGTGCATGTTAACAGACCTTTTTGTTTTGTTTTTAAATCTGTCTGCCAAACACGCAGCCAGGCTCTGGGGTTTTATAAATGAAATAAAAATGGTTCTTGCTACCGAAGAACTTACGTGGGGGTGAAATTGAGTGAAAAACACAAAAATGTGATTTTAACATGTTATAAAATGCTATGATAGTGGGCATTGTTTTATGTAAAACATCCTTCTCAGTGGTGCCTTAAGTTTTATTTTGTCATGAATCTGCCTGTTTATCCCTATACGTTCAAAGAACAGCCTGAACACTTAGATTTATTTCTTAGCTCATAATTCAGGGGTGATGATCCTTATATTTCCATAGTTTCTCCTAAATGAATTACTCTGATTTTTCTCATTTCCTCTCTATTGTGCTCATTTACCAGCTTATCCTATAGCCTAAAACCTTCACTCATGTACTTTGTTTGGAAGAGCTTTGTGAAATTTATAAACATGGAAATTTATCCGTGTATACTCTTTTTCCAGAGAGGTGATTTCCAGCTTCAGTTTTGAAATGTTCTGTTGTTGATCTCCCAGTTGGTTTAGTTCAGTTAAACCTTTGGTCAGAGACTGTTTTGTTGTGACATACTTTATTGTCACTGATGGTAGAAACCACATGAAGGTGTCCCAGCATGTTGGACGAGGAGGGGGCTGCTGACGTCCCTGGTACGGAAACACGCAAGGCTGACAGATGGAATGAGACCTCTTCACCAAGACAGACTGTGGGCACCTTAAAATAGTGACTTGTCCTCACACCCTCATTGCACAGTCATGAAAACTCCGTTCCCTGTTCCTGCTGTGGGTTGTATCAAGTATGGGGCTGTTGCCTCCAAGGACCAAGAATTTGTCAAGGGGGCAGGCAGATGAGACTAGTTGTGAAATAGTTTATGAGCTAATGAACAGCAGATAATCCCTTTTTATCAGATGCCTGGGTCTTTGAAGTGCAAAATGTGTAAATTTGCATGGAATTACTGTAGTCCTCTGTTAACTAGCAGATACAAAGCAAACATTGCCACAAAGGTTTTTTTAAATGAAGCTCCGGTTTGTTCCCAACTTCCTAACTTGAGTGTCTCTTTGCCCTCCCTCACGTCTTCCTGGCTTTCTTCTCATTTCTTTACCTCAGCGACCCATCAATTGGTTGAGTTTAGTCTTCTCAGTTCTAGGGACTGTTTGTTAACCTTCGCTCCACTTCTCAGCAACCCACAGGCAAGGCCGAGTTTTTAACCTTTTCACAAGGAACAGACCTATCTCTGATCTCATTCAACTGTCTTTATCTCAGATTTGGAAATCTCTTCATTCTTCTCATTTTCTCAGTCCTTGTAATTTGTGTCTTCACCAAATTTGGCATCCACTTTTGTTAGCAGGGTCTACCAGCCAGGCCTCGGGCTGCACAGGCGTCTCCACGTATGTCTGCACACACCTCAGAGTCCCTTTTATTCTTTCTTGGCCTTTTGAAACCCATCTCAACTTTTTTTTTTTTTTTTAAGATTTTTTATTGGGGAATTGGGGGGATGGGAACAATGCTGGGGAATTGGGGGAAGGGGAACAGACACATTGCTGTCGTTTTGTTCTTCAGTCTAGTTGTGGAGGACGTTGCTTCACTGGCCCAAGTTGACACCATCATTACGCTCTTCCCGGACGAGGCAGATCAGTCACCGGCTTCTGGACGGTCGCTCACTGCGGCTGCTGGCCGCTCACGCTGACTGCTGGCTACATATGGTAGCCCATGGCAACCCACTGTCACAGGGGCTGCAGCCTACGCCGTCGCCGGCGACTCACGGCAGCCCAGCTCCAGGTTGAGCTGTTGTTCAGCATCTTAGCTGTGGAGGGCAGTGTCACTGGCCTCATATGTGGGATCCGAACCCGGGCCCTCTGGCGTCCCAAGCCAGTTCTTAACCATCGCGCCACTCGGTTGAGTTGTCACCTTTCCTGCTATCCTTCTGCAGCCCCACCCCCCACTACATTTGGTGTCTATGTCACATGGTAAAGAATTTTCTTCTTTTTTGGTCTTCTTACGTAGGACATAAACTTCGTAAGGACACATTGCGTGTTTCATTCAGCTTTGTATGTTCATTGCCTGGTTCATAATAGTCCTTTATTACGTGCTTTCTCTGCCCCTCTTCCAGCAGCTCCGAAGTGACTTTCTTTGTCATTGTTTGGTGGTTGAGTATTCTTACAGAAAGTTACCCATTGGCCTCTGGACTCTTTTTCTTCCTCTAAATCTTGTCTCCTTAGGCAGTTTTCTCTATGCCTCTGAGGGTTTTATGTAAACAGGTAAATGAAACCCTACTCAGTTATTCAAGCCAGAAAGCCATCTTCCCCTGTGTTTAAATCATTACCATGTTTTCTCCTGAGTAACTCTTTAGTTCATTTTCTTTTCTCTTCCTTTACCAGTTTGGTAGTAGAATCTGCTGTCGCTGCCTGTCTGGAGGTTGTCCTGAATGCAGCCTCGCCTGGCCTCACCGGCGCTTTTCTTTTCCCTTACCTCCCTTCCAGCTCCTGTGCTGCTGCTTGTCAGCTGGTCTTTCCAAAACGGAAACCTCCCCTTGCCTTTTACTTAAAACTCAATCACTTTCCATTGCTCTTAGATAAATTAAAGCAGAAATCCTTAACGTGGCACCTTTGTACTGTCTGACAGAGAAATGTTCTTTTTTATTACATTATTTTTTGAGAAATGTTCTAATCTTTTGAAGATACAAGTATGATTTTAATAGTTTGAGAAGAAAATGTTCCAGAAGAGGACACTTATTTAGACGTAAAGTGGGGACTCGGTAGTATGAATTAGGCATCTGGTGAACTATAGGCTGTCCCCACATTTTAACATAATTGGTTCCCAGAGCCTGCAACTGAAGATAAGGCAGAAGAATTTACTTTGCATTTGCTGCATTCCTTTTTTCTTGTGCTGGCAGAGAAACCCTCATGTGAGGCAAAAATACAGACTTTTATCACGGGGTTTAAGGTGAGAATCATGGTTTAAAAGTGTGTGTAGGGGGTTACTTAAGTTTGTACACTTATTATATATTGTACTGTTTCTACTTTTAGTGCTATATGTAAGTTTTACTTCTTTTGTTTATCTTTTTCAGTTATATTATTCATTTATGCCTGAAATTCAATGATGAAAACTTAGTGTTTCTACATTTTTTTCTTGCTCTACAGTGTGGACCTCATAGACTAAAAACTGGCTTATTATAGTATACTTAAATGCTGTGATGGGATCACATTTCTGTAAGACGGCTGCTATCTAGGAGTGGGAAATCTTTGTAAAAAGTATCTTTAAAAGTTGTGTTAAATGAAAAGTTATAATATTTTGAATGAAATGTTTTAAGGATTTAACCATACAGAACAAATGAGCATTCTTATGCAAATATCAACAGTGTATTATTTCTTCTGCTGATTATTAGTTTGCTGAGGATTAAAACACAAGTGGTCATATTAAGGCTGGTAGATTAGTGATTTTAACATGAAACCATTGCTTTTAGAATAATCATGGGCCAGACTGGGAAGAAATCTGAGAAGGGACCAGTTTGTTGGCGGAAGCGTGTAAAATCAGAGTACATGCGACTGCGACAACTCAAGAGGTTCAGGCGAGCTGATGAAGTAAAGGTATAACTTTATCTTTTGTGAAAACATATATGCCATTAAAGATAGTTTTTTCCCCCCCCTAAAGATAAGTTTTAATTTGCTAGGGTACATTTTCAGCCAAGGTCACATTTACAGTAAGATAAATGAGGACTTGGAAGCTCAGGCCCTTAATCTGTCTTAATGGAAACATTGTCCCGTGCACACTAATGATAATGTGCAATGAAAGATTTTCACCCCACTCGGCAATCACTCTTTAATATACCTTTGCCTTGCATGTGTAGACTTGGCACCCAAATACAAAGAGTTACATGGTTTTAATGTTTCTAAAGTAATTGCGATATTTTTTTTAATACAAAGTTAACAAAGGATGGAAATGATTTCCTGTTCCCCTCCCATTTGCAATAAGATAATAAGTGTGGTATTTTTATATTATTTGAATGTGGGAAACTACAGTTTAGTGCAAAATACACATTTGAGGGAATGTTCCTGATACTTTTGAGAAATCACTAGGTTTTAACCTGCAGTAGAGATATTACAGATTTTCTAACACTGAACCATTTCTTTTCTCCTCTCCTTCATATTTTTAAAGAGTATGTTTAGTTCCAATCGTCAGAAAATTGTGGAAAGAACGGAAATCTTAAACCAGGAGTGGAAGCAGCGAAGGATCCAGCCTGTGCACATCCTGACTTCTGTGAGCTCATTGCGCGGGACCAGGGAGGTTGGTTCTCGCGCTGCCGTGACTGGCAGTGCATTCTGGTTTCTGCTGCGGGATGTTGGCTGGGTACTGAGAGGGGGGCACTGAGTTTGGGGTGGCCATCTTTTTATTGCCGTTTCTTTTTAATGTACAACTGTTAATAGCTAGCTTAGGGAACACTAATAGCTATCCTGTAACAGAGCTCTAGTGTTTTTGATACACTGTCACTGTTGCTAGGTAGATTTCCTGGATTTTTATAAGACTGTTGATTAAAACAAAAAAACCTTTGAAATTAAGTACTCTTTAAGGTCCTTATCAGATTACTATTTAGAGCAAGCTCTCTGACCCACAGTTGTCTTTCCCCTCTTAATATGAATCAGCTATGCTGTAAGAAATGTTTCCTTTTTGTTTTTTACATTTTGTTCAAATTCCAAGGCACTTTCTATAGAATTTTTAAATTCAGTGTTGAGAGTTCGTAATTTCCTTTTCTATAGCATTTCTGAATGAATGAGATCTTAATCGTTAATCATTCCAAGAAATCTTATTTTCAAAGAAAGGCAATAAATCTGTGGTTACATAATTCATTAACACATTAAAACACAGTGGCAACAAGATGAAAAGAAAATGGCAGAAGATTAAACAGCATAGGGCCAATCAGTAGGACTTTGGTCGAAGCATTTCTGTTTAAGTACTGGTTTTATGTAGGAAGACATGGCATAGACTGTGGAATGCTATCTGAATGGGTGTCTAAGCAAAACAGGCAATAAAGTGATTTGGAATTTAGATGATTGTTGACCTGAGTGTTGAAACATGGGAAGCATCCTAACAGTGGAATTTGTTCTAAGATAATGTTTTCAACGAGTAGCCATTTTAAATATAATATTATGGTAATCAAGGAATAATTTGTTGTAGTATGAGACCTGTCGACTGTGTGACACACTGGTTTCAAAGACTTGTCAGTGCTGTCACAGTAGCCCCGCCTATGCTACAGACACTTAACGCTAGTGATGACTTCAGCGATGGTATGGTGGTCTTGATGGTGACACATGACTTGGAATGATTCTTAGTCATTTATGCATTTTTGTCAGGTTACAGCTCTTTAAAGCTCCGACTTGCAGTTGTATGAATATGTATTCTATGCTGCTAATACCTCCGCACTATCTAAGACAGGTCAGGACCTATGTGTTGGAGGTAATGACTTTTTATTAATGTACCAAGGGTGAAAGGGATTCTTTCAATGACAGAACGTTCTTAAAAGAGATAAGCATGGGGCTTCTAAAGTAATTCTTTTGAAAGTTTGGTCTGGTGACCTTTTGGAAATTTTGAGGTGAAGGAAAAAGAAACTTTTTTTTTTTCTCACTAGAGGAATAAATCTTGGCAATAGGAGAAATAAAGTAGAAACACATGGAACACTGACTTTGCCACCCTTTACAAATCTCAAAATGCTATCGAAAGCCTAATTCACATTAATCATAAAAGTTATGAGTGATCTTGATTTCTGGCACAGTGCTAGATACGCTGCACACATGATTTCTTTAATCTTTATGATTGTTGCATTATGCCTTTTTTTGCCCCCGATGAGGAAACAGCGTTAGGAGAGTTAAGTCGGCTTGCTTGCTCTAATGATCTGATGTGGACCCTTTGCTCAAACACATTAAAAAGTTAGTAAAGTTCATTGTTTATGTACAACTTCAGTTGCTCATAATATAATTTTTGGTGTTTAAGAGTACAGCTTATTCAAATGAATATTTGCTAATTGAAATTGCTTTTAATATTGTCAATTGGAGATAAGTCATTGAATGTAAAGATAGATAACTTTTTATTGTGAGTTTATGCGAAAAGTTGTAAGAAGAAATCAGCATTTTAATAAAATTGGTTTCTAAACTTAGCACTCCATGCAGGTTGAGAAAAAGTGTTTTCACAAAATAGGAGGGGGAAGGAGGAAAATACTCCCCAGCCCCAGGAATTCAGTTTCTGCTGCATGGAACTCGGGCTTGGTCAGGCAAACTCGTTTTTGAGCTGCTCTTGATAGCTGATCTGCTTCAAATGATTCATCTTTTACTCCCCCATCCTCACCCCGCTTTTAAAACCATCATCTCTGAATTTTGGAAGCTAAAGTTATATAGTGTGTGATAAGCTTTTTCGTGTTATCATGATAAATAATAAAATTTCAGGGCTGGAAAGGACTTTAGTGATCTGCCTAAATCACCTTATTTTTCAGATGAGACTATATCCCTGTTTGGGTTTTTTTTCCTTTAGTTTGAGCATTTCCAGCTATATATCGATATCTTTTATATGCTATAAAAGTTGGAGTCTGAAGTAGGTCAGAAGCAGGAGGATAAATAAAAGTTAGGCCGTTTTGCAAAGACTTCCCTCGTAGGAGGCTTGGCAGAGCTTTGGACTGAAGTGTTAATCCAAATACCTAAAGTCGATGGTTTTCGACATTTGGAAGTGCTGTTGTAACATTGTTTTAATTAACTGCTCATTTTTATAAACTGATCCTTTACAAATGCTGTCTTCAGTTTAAATCCTTGGCAGTATGATGATGATTCAATGACAATTTTCAGTTTTCACTCGTCTTATACTTTCTTCCCTCCTGTACTTGGATATACACTCAATTTTAAAGGGACTACTTTAATCTAGGTTATTTTAGTAAGGAATGTCTGATCTAATGAAGTGAGTGCTCTACCTGCCGACTTCATTCAGATCAAGGAGCCTTGCAGTTAAACCTAGTGACCATCTGCAGGATTATTGTTTTCTTAATGTGTGTTCTTAAGACACTTTTGGGAACCTGTTTTTTAGTGTTGAGGTTATAGAACCTTATGCAATGTTGTCCATAGAATTTTAATACAGAATATGTGTCTGTTTTTTTCTTTTTAAAAATACTTCTGACTTCTTGAAGACAGTGACTGTAATATATGTTTTACATTTATTTCCTTAGCTCTTTGGTTGATCTTTTTAAGGAGCATTCAGCTTAAAAATGTCATTACATGATAGATACAAGCCAAAGGATGTATACCTTATTGCCATAATATGTGGCTGTTCATTAAAAAGTTGCTTCTAGGTGACTTTCATTATTTTGTCTTAATCAGTCAGTAAAAAAATGTTTATCTTCTGTAAGTCTCCACGTTGGTAGTCATATTCTTCAATGCATCTGTTTTTCCAGTTTTAATGAAGAAACTGGTTTAAAAATTACTCTTGTAGTTCTTACTAGTGCATTTCTTTTTGTACATTTGTCCATTTCTTGCTTAAAAACCACAAGGCACTTTACCCTTCATTGATTGTTCGTACTAAGATTTTTATTACCTATACGAATTATGACTGTGAGAGAGAGGCTTGCTCAAATGATGTCTGTCTGATTTTATAACTTAAAAAGATCCTGCTAATATGCATTTTTGGATTCCTGGGAGTATGTAGTGTTCTTGTAAGAAAACTGTGTCTTGTTTACTAATGAATTTAGTGAGAATTTTTTATGTATAATGAAACATGGGACTTCTTCAGAATGCTTAACATAAAGTGATGTCAGAAAGACCGTCTAGCGCTCAAATTTGTGAAGAACTAAATGTCTTTTGGACTTTTTAGTACATGCAGGTTTGTTCTTCCTAGTGGTACCTGAAATGACTTTAAGTTTATCACCTGTCATTTGATATTTGCAAATGAAATTTTTTTGGGAGATGTTTCTATGAAAGGAACAGAACGTGTAAGTTCTTTCATATGTTCATAATTTGGACTTATTTTTGTTGGAGGAGAAGAAAAGCATTGTCTTGTTTACATGTAAACACTTGATTGCATTATTTATTGACTTGGTAAATGCACTTTCCTCAGTTAAAGTTATTTGCTATTTACAAAGAAAAAATAATAAGCTAGTGTACCCAGTGTACACTAGCTCTTTACTTAAATACACACACTCTTTAACTTTCAACACACTCACATGCTTGCTTTCTTTTGTAATTTGCAGGATTATAGGACCAGTACTGGTCTAGGATCTCAGGAGGCCTTTAAGCTGATATGGCAGCGAGCGAGGCCATTTTTCTCATGTCTTAGAAATAAGCCGATGGTTCTCCCAAGTATCTGCTTTGACTTTCAGTCTGAACATAGCCATCATTTCTTGGTTCCTCAAAGAAGTGGTTTCTAAGTTGCTTTCTGCAGCTGTTTGCCTCTCTTAACTGTTTGTTGGTATTTACTTGGAGAGTTTAGTCTTATGTTAACTCTGCCAGTCCTTCTGCCCGTATAACTTTTCAAATCACCGCAGCCTTCGCTTCCTTTCTGGCTTTCTTTCAGCTGAAATAGTTGGAACATTGCTTAAATGACCATGAAGGAGGAACGTTCCTTTTCTTTTGAAAGGAAACTAATACAGTATAGGCATTTTATGCTTTTCTAAAGGATCATTTAAAAAAAAAGAAAGGTCACTTATGATGTTTAAGTGTATATTTTAAACTTAAGATTATAGATCTTAAGTTTAAAGAGTGAACTTTTCCAAAATGTCAAATGTTTATTTTGTGCAATTAATAAACAAGCAGAAATTGTGTTTAATTTGCCGTTTTTCTCCTAGAATGCTGTGTATATAGTTTGTTTTAAAAATTACAAAGATAAAATCTCTTTGCAAAATGCAAAAACAAATTGATGGCTATTTTAAAAATAGGACAAGCCAAAACCAAAAGAAATGCTTATCTAGTCCACAGTGTTAAAAAATATTTATTGCTCTGAAGAAATAAGAAAATTTTTCGAGTCCTAGAACTTATGTCACAATTTAATTTGATAATGTAGATTGACTTAAATTCACTGCTGAGGACTCTGTCTTATCTTCTCTTACTAGATTTTATAAAAGAATATTACCAGGTCAAATTTCATGGGCCACTTGGCAACCGATGACTTTATACCCGATAAAATGAATATTTAATGGGTCAATGAAACTCTGTTTTTTTCATCTTTCTCTCCAATTAAAGGTCATTAGAAATGATTATTGTAAAAATTCAAGTAACACAAATTAATAAACGTCCCTGTAGTCCAACCTGTGTGACTTTTATTCTTTGAGATTTCTTTTTCTGTATATAACATGTTAACAATAATGGTAATATATATATTTTATTTAAAAAAATTAATCCCAGATAAAACATGCCTGCCATTTTGGGCCATCAATTTACAACATCTGTCCAGGTTTTCAGTCTCTTTAAGAATGTATAGTGTTTGGTACTATTGATATACCATAATTAATTGCCCTATTTTTAATTGATGAACATTTAGGTTTTTGTTATTTTTTACTTTTGCAATTAGTGTTTCAGTGAATATCCTTTATACACATCTTGGCATCTTTTGAGTACTTTTACAGGAAAAGTTTCTAGAAATAGGATAACTAGGTCAAGAGGATAAGCATATTTAAAAGTTTAATAGAGATTACCAAATTGCCCCCCAAATTGCACCTTTACACTGTCACCAGTTTATGGGAGTGTCTGTTTATCTATATTGCCAGCATAAAATATTACCTTTTTAATCATCAGTGTGATAGGTAAATTATTACAATTTGTTTGCTTTTAATTATTCAGTGAAGTGTTAAGTATCTATTGTTTTACATTTCTTTTATGAGTTGGCTGTTATTGTCTTGGATCTTTTAAAATTAAGTTGGATTTTTTTTTTTTACAATTTTTAAGGATTTTCCGTATAAGTGTTTTATCACTTCTTTTGTGGCTCCCCCCCCCACTTTGATGTTATTTCTGGTATATTTTGGTTATACAGAACTTTTAAAGGTTTATGTAGTTAAATTAGAATTTCTTCTTTTGATTTCTGTATTTCTTAAAGGCTTGGAAAGTTTCTACTTCAAGATTATAAATCACCCATCTTTACTTTTAGTCTGTTTTCATTTTTATATTTTACTATCATTTACATTTAACCCATCAGGAATTTCCTTTGCTATAAAGAGTGAGTGGGGGATTTATTTTTAATTTTTTTCCATTTTGCTTTATAGTTGTTTAAACACTATTTACTAAATAATTAGTGAAGGATTGAGGAGCAGTTACAAATTCGTTTTGCAGAGATAACAGAATGGGCCTAACTGATGGGTGGTCACCTGAACAGGTGTACCCCCTGAGTAGGGACTTAGACCTCTCCTCAGAGACTCCAGCCTGGTGACAGTCTTATTCTTCCCTTTAACTGGGGCCTCTACTGCTTTGTAGCACCCAGTCCATTGCCCACTCATGGAAGTGAGGCTTCAAAAAAGATTGTCCTGCCACTGTTTATGGAAACTGTGGACTTGTATAACACTGTGTGTTTTGTTTCTTAGTTTTTGTTTTCTTGTTTTTTTCAATGACAGGCATGGGTCTTATTTTCCACTCACAGGACTATTCTTGAATTAAGTACATAAATTTGCATGTAATGGACGAACATAGCTCTGTTACCGGCTTCATGTCCTTTGTTGAGATTTTTGTAGTTTTACTAACAAGTCCTGTGACTGTTGTTCTGTTTCTGTCTCTAGCAGAACTGCAGGTTATGAGGAGGTGATTTACCCTAACAGCCCCCTTCAGACCCAGGCTGCACTGGGTTTTCCCTGTGTGTTGTGTTTTAATAGTTAGTATATTAACTAGGTTTATATACAGAGAGTGCCTAGAAAATGTATAGACATTTTAGGAAAGGAAAAAAGATGTATTAAAATTGTAATAGTATATACCGATAACAAAAGATGAGCACAAGTCATGTGTGTACATTTTTTTGGCACCCCCACCCTGGTATATGATCTTTCTCATTCAGAATCAGGCATCTGAAGCTAGGTTGCAGGGAAGAGCTTTAAGGTTGTATTCCAAACGTTATGTACTCTAGGTTTTTGCTAAAGTCTACGTTAAATGCTCTATATGGCTTTTAACATTTTGTCCTGAGAAGTGTAAGAACTGCCGCTTATAGGATGACATCTTTCTGTTGTGCTGAAGTGAGCTCGGGAGCAAGAGCCTTGTGTTGCCGGGTAGAGGTTCACCCCCAGTCCAGATGGTTCTGCAACATAAATGTTTAACAACAAAACGGAAATCATTTACAAGCTGGAATGAACCATCCTTTTTCATTCCTTGGCTCCAAAACCTTTATTAGCTGCTTTTATTAAATACATCTCTGTCCAGATCTAATCAGGATTTTTTTTCTTTCCACTTCTGTTTCTGACTTTCTCCTGCTGGAGACACTCATCTCCTTTAATCACCTTCTCCTAACTGTCCTTCTAACCCTGGTTGTGAACTCTCTTTCACCACTGAGCTTCTGTCAACTTGATCCAGACTGGATAGTTATCTCATTACAGTTTTTTCTTCAGTACTTCCTTCATGAAAAAGCAGTCTGAAATTAAGTTCCATACACTATCATTTTCACCAGAAAGGCTAGCTACTTTAAAATTTGGGTGTGTTATCTATTCTCTGCTCTGGTCTTGAAAAATATAGGTAGTTTCAGAAATCATGCTTAGCTTTTCTATAGAGCTGGGTGGCAGCTGATGCTTTCTCCTGACCCTTTCTTTCCTATACCTTAGATGTAAGATGGTTCCTTATTGTTTTACTTGGAAAAGCTAAAGGATATTAGACAATATCAACAGTTCATTTTGTCTCTGGCATGAATCAAATGGACCAACCAGTATCCAAGAGTATTTTTAACTTGGTTAACTGACTTTTTTTCCCCCCAATTACACGGAGGTTGGACTTAACCCTTCTGATGTTAAAGATTGTTCAGAGACTGGGAGGCTATGGCTGCTGTCCTTTGGGATGTCCCACTGTAAGATGGGGAGTCATACTGACCTCATAGGGTAGTGGTGAATTTTAAAGAAGTTAACTTTGCTAAAGTCTCTAGCGCAGTGCCTGGCACATAGTAGGGTGTGTTAATTTCTTTCCCTTCCCTGCAGGCCATTCACCTGCTCTTCCCTCTACGATTTTCCATAACACAGTTTTTACTTGGAACCAGCCTTCTGCCAAGAGTCTCAGTTTGGTTGTGTACTCCTACAACTACTATTTTTGGCTTGACTTCCCTCTCCAGCTCCCAGTGGTCCAGCCACACAGTCGCCTATTGTACCAGCTGGTTGATGTAAGTCTATCCATCCTCAGAGGAACCTGGTTACTTACCAGTAAGCTGTGTTTCTCTGAAAATGTAGCATCCTTGATAACTAATGTAGTTTTTTCTTTCTTTGCTGTCAATGATGAATCATCTATGTTAACGTCTTCAACTTGGAACTAGAATTAGAAATTTAATTTATCTACGTAAGTCTCCTAGTGAATTCCTGAGTCCAGGACACATGACTCTGATCAGGTAAAATGCTGTGGAGACTCATAAGGTCAACTTCCTTTTCAGTACTCTGAGTGATATGAGACTTAATTATATGAACTGTCAAGGATGATACATTTTCAAAGAAAAGAAAGTTACTGGTAAGTAACTGGGATTTTTGAGTAATTTTCCTTTAAGTCAATAAATAAGAATTCCCAAACTTGTTTTACCAACAAATGCTTTTGCATTTGAATATGATTTCATAAATGAAAGGAATATGGTTATTAGTCAAGGTGAATAGTTAAAGAATGGGTTAGGCTCCTAGAGAGGCTGCGTAGGCACGGAGGCGGGTGTGGGCCTCGCTTCCTAAGGAGGTGCTCTCCGTGCTTTCCAGAGAGAGGTGAAGTCACGGTCTCCATTAGGGGGAACCAGCAAATGCAATCTGTTCATTCTGGAAACATTTTTTGAGTGCCTACTCTTTTTTGAGACACTGTGCTGAGTATCGTGAGACAGAGAGGAAAAGATACACTCTGCCTCAGCTGCTTCTGCCCTCAGAGAGCTTGGCGACTCCCTGTGACTCAGCATTGAGATGATGGGTCATGGGAGTGTGACATGTGACAGAAGTATGGGGTTGGAGGTAGTACTTAGTGCTACACCCTTTGGCATCTTATCTTCTGTGCTTCTGTAAGTTCTTTCTGTCCACGGGAAAAATCAGCTGACCTCATTCAGTGGACCCAGAGCCATCTTGTCTATGCGACAGATGGCAGCAAAGACAGCGCCCCTCCTGCTTGGTAGTTGAAGGGATTATTCAGCTGTCTAACCTGAAGTGTGACCTTGGATTTAGATGTTAAAGCAGACAAATAAGTCAGAGTTGGAGCGGCAACCCCTTCCCCGAACCCCCCAAGCTTGAAAGGGGGCTAATCTTCAGAATTAAAGTCACAGAGTTAATTAGTCCCACCAAGTGTAAAACAGAAGTCAAAAACTCCTGATTGTTTTGCAAGAAATGAAAAGTATTTTGTACTTGAAATTACTGGACAGGGTGTAATACTTGCCTCAAAAGTTACCCGGTTAAGTAAGAAGAAGGAAAGATGACTTGGTAGTGATAGGAATAGGAGGCGGATACCAGAGGTTGGGGAGCGGGGGGGAAGATGCTTAGGTAGCACCCACTATACGGCTGTAATTGTTCTTGTACCCTTTGAGCATCTTAGCCGCACAGTGACGAAGCTCTTGGGTGCTGGAGTCAGACTTAGGCTTCCACCCGGGCTTGGTAATTTCCCAGCTTTGTGACCAGGCAAGTGATTAACTTTTCTGAACCTAAGTGTCCTCCTCATTTGTGAAGTTGTAATGCCAAAGGCCAAGATGAGAGTGGTTAAGATAATGTATATAAAGCACTTAGCACAGTGCCTGCAACATAGTACGTGCTCAATAAATGTTAACTGCTTATTGGATTATTGGATGGATGGATGAAGAATTCTATCAGAGGCCAAAGAGTGAGCGGAACCAGGAAAGATTGCAGGCTCTGGAGTATTAATAAAGTGTTCACACCTTTGTATTTACCTGAGCTGTGAACTTTCTAGTATTATTATCTTTGCCCTTTTGGAAAGCAAATTAATGGATTAATAACTGTCACAGTTCTCTAACTACTCTATCTTTAAACCTTCACTTCCACTGAGGAAGGAACTCTTTTTTGTGTGCTGCAGTGACTGTGACTGTTGTGAGATGGAGTGCCCCTGGCCTGATGAAATAAATGCTGGGCGCCAGGTGCGGCCGCTGTGCCAAAGATTTCCACTCTGATTTCACCAAATCTAGTCCTGCTATTTTTAAGACCTCTTAAATAAAAATTAAACATTTAATAATTATGTGTGTACATATTATTTTTTTGCTTTATTTTACCACTTCAATTCTTCTTTTTGCTCTATTTTCATTGATTATAGATTATGAGTAATATGTCCAGGGTGTTTTTTGGAAGGCTCTGGAGACCTGATAATTGGGTAATCCAGCTTTTTAAGAAAAGCTGGATTCCTAGACAGGAGGGAAAGTGCTGTGGTTATTTGGGCACAGATTTCTGCCCTATTTCATACAATCACAGATGCAAATTTTTTAACATTTTAAACATCTGGAACCATCATGCATTTCAGAATCGCTATGATAAG
Source organism: Hipposideros armiger (assembly GCF_001890085.2). Classification (NCBI taxonomy): domain Eukaryota; kingdom Metazoa; phylum Chordata; class Mammalia; order Chiroptera; family Hipposideridae; genus Hipposideros; species Hipposideros armiger. Next base: position 1,356,417 of record NW_017731820.1, on the reverse strand, counting down.
AAATCATTATGTTATAGTTTAACTGGCAACATTATTTTCTTAGTGATAGAGAAAATAATAGTATGCCTTGAAATTGATGTCATCATAGATTGGATGAAATACGGTATTTCAAGGCAATATATGTACTTAGACATTATAGAAATTTGGTATCATGGCAATGTGTGTAGTGGGTAAGAGCAGGGGCCCCAGAGTCAGGCTTTCTAGGTTTAAATTCTAGCCTTGTCTAATGTAGGACTTGGAGCCAGTTGCTTATCCTTTCTTTACCTTTGTTTTCTCACCTGTAAGATGTGGGCTAGAAATAGTCCCCATCTTACAGTGTTGTAATGAGGACTACGTACGATCAGACATAATGTGTGTAAAATGGTGCCTACCTAGCACGAGAAAGCGCTTGATTGATAACATTAGCTGTTCTGAAAGTTTAGAGATTGTACTTTGCAAAATTGATTTGAGTCCATTTTGTTGTGATTGAAACTCAGATCTATTACCCTTTAATGTTTGTGTATCATCTGATAGGGAAGATAAAGAAGGGTTAATGTAACTAGTGTCCGTATTCTTACTAAGTAAGATTTAAGTGGCATATTTAGTATCTATGTTTTTATTCTTGTGGTTGAAGAGTAAAAGAAATGTATAGTGAAAGCAAGGAGCAGTTAATCTGAGGCTAACATAAATACAATTTTTGATTCTTACTGCTATTGGTAAGTATGGGGAGGGTTGGAGGGCTTAAAAAGTCTGAAGCATTTTTTTTCACCCCAAGTGAAAGAGAGAGGAGAGAATGCTTTTTGGTTTTCATGAACTTGACTGTCTTAGGTAAAGACATTTCCTTGTTAAAACTGTGTAGGTAGGCAGCATCCCTTTAATACAATGGCTACAGCTTCAGGTTCTTATTCTTACGAGTCATTTTGGTTTTTTCTGTTTTAGTGTTCGGTGACCAGTGAGTTGGATTTTCCAACACAAGTCATCCCATTAAAGACTCTGAGTGCAGTTGCTTCCGTGCCCATAATGTACTCTTGGTCTCCTCTACAGCAGAACTTCATGGTATGTAAATAATGCAGCTTGTTATTTGCAATCAAAAAGTACAGATGATTTTCTCGTCAAGGTATATGAGTAAAAAGGCTTTCAAAATGGTCGCACTTAGAATGATGTTTTTAAACCAGTTTTTATGTACAGAGGGTACCAAAAAAATGTATACACATTTTAAGAAAGGAAAAAAGTGTATTAAAATTGTAACACTCAATATATACCGATAACAAACGATGAATACAAGTCATGTGTATACATTTTTTGGGCACCCCCAGTATATTTTAAGCCTTTAGTGTGTTGCTCTTTTCCTAGTCCTTTCTAGTTAGATTCTTCAAAGGAAAAGTGTTAAGCAAAAACCATACCTGGGGTTAAAAACATTTAGAAGATGAAGTTTATAGTTCTTACCCTTGAAGAGGTCAGTCATTATCCTATAATCTCAGTCTGACTTGAAGGGTTTGTTAATTGAGAAGTTATTATTTAAAACAACTGGAGGCAGCATGTTAGTTGGATGATAGCGTACACTATGAAATATTCTCGGCCTTACAGAACACAAGTTTAAGCATATTTCCACAGATAACACTGGCCCAATAGCTTTTGTAATGAAATGCTAGTATTTAGTTCTTTATAGGTAGAACGAAGGAGGATGGAACAAAAGAGAGATTTGAGTATGCATTCTTGACTTGTGTTAAATAAAAAAATATATATTGGGTTGTCGGAAAAGTCATGACGTATTTTTTCTATGTTTTTTGTTGCAAAAATGCGTCATGACTTTTCTGACAACCCAATAGCTTTATTACTTGATATATAAAATGTTAATGGAAGTCTTTGGTGAGCCTACTTTAGAGAATTTACTATTTTTTTTTTTAAAGATTTTTATTGGGGAATTGGGGGGATGGGAACAGTGCTGGGAAATTGGGAGAAGGGGAACACACAAATTGCTGCCCTTTTGTTCTTCAGTCTAGTTGTGGAGGAGGTTGCTTCACTGGCCCAAGTTGGCACCATCATTGCGCTCTTCCCTGGTGAGGCAGATCAGTCGCTGGCTTCTGGACGGCCACTCACGCTGGCTGCTGGCTACATACGGTAGCCCATGGCAACCTACTGCCACAGGAGCTGCAGCCTACGCCGTCACCGGCGACTCACAGCAGCCCAGCTCAAGGTTGAGCCATTGTTCAGCATCTTAGCTGTAGAGGCAGTGTCACTGGCCCTCATATGTGGGATCCGAACCGGGGCCCTCTGGTGTCCCAAGCCAGTTCTTAACCATCGCGCCACTCGGCTGGCCCTCTTACTAGATTATTTTTAAAAAATAGATGTTATTAATGTCTTTAGTAACTTTTAAAGATTTATAGTGGAGGGTTAAAGGCAAACTTCAGATACTCTTCTGCAACGTGTGTGTTTAAGGCTGTATTCAAAAACATTTAGTTTGAGAATCATATTGCAGGAGCTTAAGGGAAGTTTCATATTTTCACAGACATAAATTCTAAAAGAATAGTGTTTAAAGTTGTCAATAAATACTATTTATGAATCACCTATAGGTTTTGTTGGGTACTGACCAAAGCAAATTAGGCAAACTGTCTTTATGGCTAGGATATGTTTTGGGGGCAAAGGTTATTTGGATACAGTTGGGAAGGCAAAATAGCCAATTGTCACTTAATTTTGGCTTGCATCCAAAAAAATTAACTCTTCTGGTTTAAATGGGATTAGTGCAAGTGAGATGTGAGGGAAGCTAGAGTCTTAAGTTGTACATAAGCTTGAATCTGAATAGATCAATACATTAAAATTTAAATATTCATTGTATATCCCATACGTACTTTTCTCCCAGTTTCCTTATTTCCTGTTTGTTTAAGGTATGAACCCTGCAGTTGTCCTAAATTCGTTATGTAGGGATTATTGGGAAAATTTTCCTTTTCTTTGTATTTCCTGCCTGCTCCTTGACAGTCCCGTGTGTGTGTCATGGCCGTTTCCTGTGTATTCCTTCCTATCCATCATGCTCCCAGCCTAAAGGCACCTCACACTTTAAAATAATAGCTGTCATGTCCGCCTGTCAGCCTTAGCCTGTCCATTCTGTTTGTCAGAATTATCTTTCTAAAATTCTGTTTTTTACCAATACCCTCCCTGTTCAAAGGCCCTGTCCTCACTTAAATTAGTGTCCTTAATGTGGACTTCAGAGCCCTCTGGTCTTTATAATTACTGTCTTTTTTATTCTTTATTAAAAAGACTTCCATGAATGTTAGCTTCTTGTCCCTTATATTCTTAAGTATTAACATTCTCTCTGAACTGTTCTTTGATTGGCTTTTCCTAGCTAAGCTAGTACCCTTTGTTCCCTGTTGTCTTCTAAACCTTGATATAAACTCATCTGTCATCTTTATTAGCATTATCAATTTTGATATGCATCTTACTCATCTCAATATTGAAATATGTTATTGTAGAATGTTTTTTTATGTATAAGAGTAAATCTGTCTGCATAACTTTGACTATCGATACTCTATTTTACATCCCTAGAATTTTATTATATTGAATGTCTCAAGTGAAATTTAGAAACTCTTAATGCTAGTTTTTTTTAAGATATGGCTATTTATAGTTGATTTTGATGAACCATATTTCATCAATTCTAAGTTTTTTTAATCATCTGAAATAGGAACATGTTTTAAAATTGATTGATGATGGGTCATATTGTAATTTGCACCTTTTTTCCTTTCTTGGAGGTACATAAAATAATGGTAAATTTTAATGATTGATGACATGTTAGATTAGGTAAACAGTATTTTTCCTTAAACCTTATTCTTCTGTTATGCTTATTGGCGAGGTCTTTTTTATTTCTTTATAGCTTATAGAGTTTTCCTGTCTGTTATTTTTGGTTTGGAGAAGTGGGTAAAGACATCTACTTATGAAAAACAATTGTATTTTAGTTATTACATCAATTTAAAAAATATTTGATACTTAGGATAAGGCTACTTTTTAAATCTATTTTTTTATTTTTAGGTGGAAGATGAAACTGTTTTACATAATATTCCTTATATGGGGGATGAAGTTTTAGACCAGGATGGGACTTTCATTGAAGAACTAATAAAAAATTATGACGGAAAAGTACATGGGGATAGAGGTGAGCCATGTATTTATTCTCATAGACAAGGGGACCAAAGACTTGGGAGATATTTTGATTTTTTTTTTTTTAAGCATAGATATAAAACAGATTTTTTAATATTAAAATTTTGTGTTGGACTGGTGTGGCTCGCAAGCCTAACATTTTTAGTGTTTTCACAAGGATCATGTTTGCCACTTAGAATTTACACATAGTTGGTTATAACAAATTATTATACAATGTCAATAGCATGTAAATGAAATAGAATTGTTTGAGTGTATGTAGATTTTAAGATGCTTTAGCAGTAAAATTAGTTAGGACCAGGGTTCTGCTTTTGTGACATGGGCTCCAAAAGGCCCGTCACTCAAAAATTCCTTTCCGAGCAGGTTACTGCAGTACCTGAAGTTCTATCATTAGAATCGTGGCTTGGTGTTACGTATACAGGAAACCCTGTTCATTGGTTCTCATCATTAGTGGAAAGCAAGGTCTGTCAAATACACTGTTTCAAGGAGGCCAAGGCCCTAATCAGCTTCTAGAGAATTAGGTTATAGGAGCAGGCGCTGGAAACTTTGGGGGGAGGGTTGATTAAAGAGAAAATGACAGGTTTTGAAGATAGATTCTGTTCCTGACTTTGCCTTAGGCCAGTCCTGAAAAGGATCTTTTCCCCCTTATTTTAATAATAATGTTATAGTGCTGATTGATGGGCTCTGGCCATTTCTTCCAAATTAGAAAAGGCATACATAAACTTTTATAATTACCACTTTCCTCTGTATATTTCTAATATTTGACTTGGTGAATTTCAGAATGTGGGTTTATAAATGATGAAATTTTTGTGGAGTTGGTGAATGCTCTTGGTCAGTACAATGATGACGATGATGATGATGATGACGATGATGGAGATGATCCTGATGAAACAGAAGAAAAACAGAAAGATGTAGAGGAGAGCCGAGATGGTATGTCTGTTAGACCTGTGTGCAGCCAGTCCAGCATTTTTCAGAAACAGTAGAGTGCAAGTAGATCTTAATTCTTTCTTTCTCTTTCTCTTTTTTCTTTTGTTAAAAATCACATCAATAGTATAATGAAAATTAGTATATTATTTGCAACATGTCGTCCAGCACCTGAGCATCTTTTATTTCCTTTGGCTAGCAAAAGAATATACTGATTTCTGGGTTTGACTGGGCAGTCATCATGATCATTAAGTAACATTGATCACTGACTGTTGTGTGCTAATTGCTTTATCTGCACCAGCTCACTTGATCCTCATGAAGCTGTACAGGTGGAGACGATCATTAAGTCCATTTTATAGCTGAGAGGGCTTAGTGAAGTGAAGTCACTTATTTAAGATTACGCTATTGGGAAGAAACAACCCAGAACACCGTAATGGTAGCCAGCTCTGACTGACTCCAGAGCCCGTGCTTTTAACCCCTACGAGGTGGGGCTTACCAGAAAAATAGACGATCCCAGGGCAGAGCTGAGAGTTGACGGAGACTGGGCAAAGCTCGTTATTAAAACATAGAAGAATTTGGGGGAAAAGAGCAGTTTCAGAGAAGCATAAATTTTTTGTAACAGGCACCTCAGCGATCATCTAGTTAATTCCTTCAATTTAAAGATGAGCAAACAGACAAGTGGATCCATGCCCAGCCAAGGTCACGAAACCAGTTAGTAGCAGAAGGGGGATTAGAACCTACCTTTCCTGCCTCTCAGTGTGCTTCACACTTTTCATGTTTGATTTTGAATTTTTTGTTTGACCTACTAGCATGTCACAGATACATGTAAAATACGTTAGAAGTAAGTGAAACACAAAGTTGATAATTACTTGGAAAGTCAGCTTTGTGATATATATATATTATGTGGAGAAAATGTAAGACTGAAAGCTTGTTTACTGTTATTCTTTTTTTCCTTTTATATTTCCATGTTTAGATAAAGAAAGCTGCCCACCTCGGAAATTTCCTTCTGATAAAATTTTTGAAGCCATTTCCTCCATGTTTCCAGATAAGGGCACAGCAGAGGAACTAAAGGAAAAGTAAGATTTGTTCTTTTGAGGCGATCTTGCCTTGTATGGTATGTAACCCACTATCTTGGGTTTTTAGAAGTGGGAACTGATGTAGCTTCATTTGTTCACAATGTTTGCAGGACACTGGAAGCGATATGTATCTCTGTGGAACTTTGTACTACAAAACTTTTATTGTAGATAGAATAAATTCTCTGGACACTTGTTGACATTTTAGTGCAGTTGATGTTTAATTTTTAATATGACATTTTTCATGGTAAATTTGAATCATATCAGTGAATTTGATTCTTGATATATCATGCATAGTGTTTAATTGGCTCTTCACTAGATTGTTTTAGGCTAAACCTTTTCTTTTGTGTTTTAGGCAAGATAAACATCAAATACATGGAAACCGTTTAGAAACTTGATTTTTATAACAGTAATTTTTGTTTCACCTTTACTTCCCTTTTTTTTGGTTAATGTTAGGTATAAAGAACTCACCGAACAGCAGCTGCCTGGTGCACTTCCTCCTGAATGCACCCCAAACATAGATGGACCAAATGCCAAATCTGTGCAGAGGGAGCAAAGCCTGCATTCATTTCATACGCTTTTCTGTAGACGATGTTTTAAATATGACTGCTTCCTACATCGTAAGTGCAATTATTGTACGTTTTCATTTTCTATCTTTATTGTGGAATTATGTCTTAAAGCAACTTGGAAATTGTTGTTGTTTATTACAGCTAGAATTTATCATCTAATCTTGCAATTAAGATTGAAAAATATGTTAGGATCAGAGTATTGTTATTTTTAATGTGTTGCTTGAGGGTTGCTGTAAGTCTGCACATGTTTAACTTGGACTGCTGTCTCCCAGTGACTTGGGATGCAGGTCAGTGATTTTCCCTAAGTGCTGACCAAGCAGTTGTGTAATGAAACTAGCGCTGTGATCTAGCTGATGGGTAGCCCAGGGCAACGCTGCCAATAGTGATGAGCATGTTTTGTTGAATAAGATATTGGCTAAAAAGATGCCTATGTATGTTCTCTATTTAGTGTGAAAGGTGTTTTTTTTAAGATATTCATTTATTTATTTGGCCCTCTAAGTTACCTTAAAAAATAACTGCATTTGAATACAGGTAAAGCATAAAATGTTCTTAATGAAATTGAAGTAAGGCACACACAGTATTACTCTATTTTTCTGACAGTGCTGAGGAATGACATTTCTTAGTAAATTTTCCAGGTAACTGGAATTTATTTCTTTAAGCAGTTTGAAAGTACCAGCTACTTTTGAGGAACATATTTTGAAAATATATTTCATACCTCCCAGGTTCCTATGCAGAGTTTACTTAATATAGGTCAGCCTTTTCCATATCCCTTTCTAGTGGGACTGTCTGGCCCGGTAACATGGGTAGGGAGGGGTTGTCTAACATGCTCCTTTGTCTATTTGAGTTCCTGTGCCCATCTTTTCCAGAATGCCACCCTCATTTTCTAGTCACATGTCTTAATGTTACCCAGGCTGCCCAACCAGCCAAATCTTGCCTCATTTTGAGTTTTTGCTCTGTCTGCTTAGATTTGCTGGAGCTCCTAATTTGTTGTGTGATGTACGTCTTGGTCTGGAAATGGTCATGTTTATGTGTATGTATGTGTGAAGTACTAGTGGTTGAGTGATCTTAAATTAGAAAAGCTTGAAGTAGGTTTTCAGGATCATCATCTCCCATCTCCTTGCAGTGTTATCCACACGCCTGTCTCATTGATATTGATGGTTTGGTGGTTTTAGTCATCTGTAGGTGTCAGCCACGTGGTACTTCAGCTGGACGAGGACTGAATCTTGGGCTTGGAAGTGTTGTCTTTACACAGCCCTTGAAATATTTGTCTTGAATTGCATATAATTCCCTTTTTCATGTGGTCATTTTATAAACTATGTCCAATTCTTATTAAGAATATTGTGGCAGAAAAATTGAGTGGAAGGTCTATTTTGGAGGAAATGGTTCCTCTAATTTGTGTTGTAGATGCAGCATTTAATGTACCCTTTTTGTTGTATAAATGAACCAAGGAAGCAGGATACTGCTTTTAAACATTACAAGAGTTACTTTATTGCGCTCTTCAGATTTGAGTAATTTTGATGAACCTTGCACCTGTCAGTTATCTCATTCAAGCTGGGGAGAAGAGCGCGCTGTTTCGCTGTAATGAAGCGGGCGGCTGGGGTAGATGGGCTGCTCCCCACGCCCGCCCTTTTCCCACTTAGAGCTAATCTCTTCACAATTGAGCCTTAACGAATTCTATACGTATTTTGTGGCTTTACTCTAATGTGACAAAATATCACACACTATATAGGTAAAATAAGCCATTAAGTAAGTTACTAAACATGTTAAATGATAGTATTTTGTGCTTTCATTTTGTTTTTTGTTTATATAATGGGAATATAGTACTTCATAAGCTGTTGTAAGGATTAAATTTATTAGTCTGTAAAATACTTAAAATAGTATCTGGGTTGTGTTGAGCTTTTTTTTAATAGGTTGTCATTCACGTGGTTTACATTACAAAATAGTATTAAAAGGTGTCCAGTGAATGAAGTCTCCCTGGCTCTTCTGTATCTTTCTAGTTTCTTCCGGCAAATGCATTCTTTGTTTCCTGACCATCCTGTTCAGCCTTATTATTCAGGCTTTTCCCTTTTTTGACTTAATGTTGTAGATATTATTGCTGTCTGGACAGCTGCTTCAGGAGGCACTATAACTGACTCTCTCCTCTAAAGGTCAACATTTGGAGGGTTTCGAGCCTTTTGCTGTCACAGCGCTGCAGTGAATAACCTAGCATGCACCTGTACATCATTTCGCATGCGTACACATTAACCTGACTCACTCTATTTAGATATTGCCATGTGACCTGCCACCTGGGCATGTGCCAGTTTGAAGACCTACCAGCAGAGTAAGAATGCCTGTTTCCCCACAGCCTTGCCAATAGAATGTGTGGAAAAGTGATTTTTATTGAATAAATGAGTGAAAAACGGTTTTTAGCGTTGTTTAATTTGCATTTTTTCCTTTCTGTATGTTTAAGAAATTTGGATTTTATTTTCTTGGAACTGTTTTTATCCTTTGGCTTGTTGGTCTTTTTGAAATCTGGAAGTTCTTTATATAGTCAGGAAATTGGACTTTTTGAGATGAGTTGTAATTTTTGTTCGGTAAAAATTCCAAAAGCAAAGTTAAAAAAAAGTGTAAAGGTAGGTGAATTTATCAGTAGGCTTTTCCTACTCCCAGATGATAAAGGTGCTGCCTTTTTTCCTAGTATGTTTTAGGCTTCATTTTCTAACATCTACTCTTCGATCCACTTGGAATTTATTCTTTTTTTTTTTTAAGAGAATTTGCTCTGCTACCTTTCAACAAGCCACTTGTTAAAGCCCCCTTCCTAGTAGGATTTTAAGGGAAACCAAGAGATTTCTTCTTCTTCTTTTTTTTTTTTTGTAAAGATTTTATTGGGGAATTGGGGAAGAGGAACAGCCAAGTTGTTGTCCATCAATCTTAGTTGTGGAGGGCGCAGCTAGCTCAGCTCCAAGTCCAGTCACCATCTGGCCGCCTGGCCGCAGCTCACGGCTGCTCAGCTCAAGGTGCCGTGTTCAATGTTAGTTGCGGGTGGGCACATCCCACCATCCCATGCAGGAGTGGAACCAGCAACCTTGTTGTTAGGAGCATGTGCCCTCACCAGCTGAGCCACCCTGCCACCTGTTGGCAGCTGAGTGGCAGCTCAGCTCAGGCGCAGCTCACTGGCCCATGTGGGGCCCTGTTGCTCAGAGCTCCGTGCTCTTAACCAACTGAGCCACTTGGCCGGCCCCTTTCTGATAGATATTGGATCCAACTCCCCTCCCCACCTAGTTGTTTCCACACCATTTGTTGAAAAGTTCCTCTTTCACTGCCATGAATGAGATGCTGCCTTCGTTGCCCATCACCAACCACGTGTACTTGGGTCTGTTTCGTTCCGTTAATCTGTCCGGGAAGCTTTACTCCGAGATCTCCTGGCTGTTGTTTTTTTATATAAATTTTAAAATCCATTTGCCTAATTACAAAAAAGTCTAGGTAGTATGTTTTTTGGGATCCCAATTAAATTATAAATTACTTAAGGGGAACTTGACATTTAAAAATAAGGATTACTCCTGACTAACCAGGATCAAGCCTCCTTTAATAACCTTAAGTTTTCTTCACGTAGCTCTAGTCCATTCTTTGGTCAGATGATTTCTAGGTGTTAAATGTGTTGCTGTTGTTGGACTTTCCCCCTTTCTATCTTATATATTTTATATGCTGCTACCTTGCTGAATTGTCCTTGTTTATAAATTTGTCAGCAGATTCTTTTGAGTTTTTCAGCTCATATAATTAAATCATCTGCAATTATTGATGGTGTTCTTTCCAATCTTTATAACTTTAATTTTTTTCTCTTGCCTAACTATATTGGCTTGTACAAATAATAATGGTGCTAGTAGATAAATTTTGTCACTTCTGGATCAGTTTTGGAAAATTACCCATTTCATCCAAGTTTTGAAATTTATTTGTATAAAATTGATCTACATGTTCTACAGATTCTTATTTCAGTGATTATTCTTGTTTCGTATGTATTCTGTTCTTCCTTTTTTCTTGAGATTAAGAAGTGATTTATATATTTTATTTAAAAAATCTGTCTTTTCTCAGAATCAGCTACTGTATTAGTTGTACTGAGTGATGTTTGTTGTCATTCTTATTTTGGTTTATTGTGTTTAACACAATGAATTGTCTAGAGCAGTTTCAACTTTTAGGTTCTAATATTTGGTATTATATTTGCTATGTTGAAAACAATTTTAAGGAATGTTTTATATTTTCTCTTTAGCTCATTGTTTAAAGGAGAATTTTTTAAACTTCCAGGAGAAAGGACCTTTTTGGATGTTACTATTTTTACTGTGTTTGTGCTGCTAGCCTTACTGATGTTAGGCCTTGTTATTTAGATGTTAGGGGTATCTACCAGTTTTTCTAAGGACAGTGTTTTGATGGTAGGGGACTGCCAGAAATGCAGTATCTACCTGACTGGAGCTTTTCTCTTAGAGGGACTCGAATGTTCTCATGAACCTGGAAGGATAAAGGGTTTTGGTCAGGGAGCTAATCCCACTTCACATTCCAAATAATTTTTAGGCCACAGCCCATTCTGTAAATTGGAAACTGATTGTTCTGCGAACTTGGAATTCTGGTAATTTATTAAAGCTTCAGCCTAAAATTGGCTGTCCGGTCTGCCTTTGGTAATTTCTGACAGGGAAGGAAGAAAGGAAGCCTGGGGAAGTAAGCCTGGGAAATTGTATGTGTTTAAATACAACCGAAGTAGAACTTTTAGTGGAATAAATATTTTGATAAGCTTTCTATTGTCTGAATGGCCTACACAGGAATTCATTTTAAGCATAAAATCCAATTGTATCAGCTTTTCCTTTTTTTTTTTTAATTGGGGAATTGGGGGAAGGGGAACAGACAAGTTGCTGTCCTTTTCTTCCATCTAGTTGTGGAGGACGTTGCTTCACTGGCCCAAGCTGGCACCATCATTGCGCTCTTCCCGGGCGAGGCACATCAGTTGCCGGCTTCTGGACGGCCGTTCACTGCGGCTGCTGGCCACTCATGCTGGCTGCTGGCACGGTAGCCCATGGCAACCCACTGCAGCAGGGACTGCAGCCTACGCTGTCACCAGCGACTCAGGGCAGCCCAGCTCCAGGTTGAGCTGTTGTTCAGCATCTTAGCTGTAGAGGGCAGTGTCACTGGCCCTCATATGTGGGATCCAAACCGGGGCCCTCTGGCGTCCCAAGCCAGCTCTTAACCAATGAGCCACTTGGCCGGCCCGACAATCGTGTTTTTTGGACTGATGTAATTCCTTGCTGCTTATGTGACCTTAACCGTCTACATGCTCAGTCTTTGTATTTTAGGGGTTCTTGCCTGTTAAAATATAATCCAGTGATCAACTGGTGTATGGTATCAGGCTCCTGTTCTGAGAAAAAAATCATACACTTGAAACGAATTTGGGCCTTGAATTTCTACTTTAAAAACACTGTCCTCTTTTATTTCCCCCCCCTTCCCTCATTAGTCTTTCTATCCCATTCAGGTTTTATGGATAAAGTGTGGCTTTTTACAAGTATCTTAAAAATGACTTGTTTCATAAGTGTCAGCTGTTTTAATCAGAATTAAATAATTCTCACCTTGTCCTGTTCTGAATAGGCCATTCTTAGTACTTGGTTTGCACATTGGAAGCAAGCTTTCCCAGGTTCTCCGAAGTTCTCACAGCTGTGTATTCCCACTTGGTTAGTATAGTGTGTGTGATCTGAATCTTTATCACATTTTTTGGGAATTTTAACTTTCAAACACTTTATATCTTTCTAAAACCTGTTTTATCTGACCTCTGTATTTTCCTGTGGGAAGGTGCTGACTGCAAGCTCTCACTAGGTGCTTGAATTGTGTATGATTGAAAGAAAATTGAATTTTGGTATTCTGAGGCTGTCCTATTTATATTAAACACTATTTTAAACAAGTGGTATTCTATTCCCCATTTGACAAGCTGATTGCTGACTCAATGAGGATATATCAGTTTCTATGGCGATATTAAAGACTCAAATAATAGTTTATAATTAGAGTTTATGTGCATCAGTTAAACTTGCAAGGAGAGAACTAAGACAGCACTAATCATTCCAGAGTGTAATGTTTCTCCTTGGCTAGGCGTTGTGGGGAGTGGCGGTGCCGTGGTAGAGGCGAGGAAAGTCCTCGGTGATCAAGTCAGTCAGAGCTCGAAGGAAAGTTCTGTGATGTAAACTGTATATTAGCAAGAGTCATGTATTAACTGACTTTTCCCATTGATGTGGGGAAATGAAAAAGTAAATGTTTTAGTGTTATATGTGGATATTTACCTTTATTTTGCAGCTTTTCATGCAACACCCAACACTTACAAGCGGAAGAACACAGAAACAGCTCTGGACAACAAACCCTGTGGGCCACAGTGTTACCAGCATCTGGTGAGCCTGGGTGCCGTGTGGCTGCAGAGGGCATGTGGCAAGTGTTCGTGTTGCCCGTGGTGAGGTGTTGTATCAAGTCAGCATGACACCGTGGTGCCCACACCTTCACTGGCCACGCAGTAGACAGGTTCTCACCCATGTCGTTTCCTTCAGCTCTGACGTGCAGCACGTTGTAGTCCTTCATTAATCTTGTATCACTCTGTTTATGTTAGTCTCTTCAGCAGCATCTCAAGGTCTTTAGGATCAAGGACTCATACACCTTCCACAAAGTTTAGCCCATGTAGACCCAGAACCTCGGTAACCACATGCAGTAGTCCCACGGCATTCTCAGGGCCCCTGTGTGAGTTTTAGACCCACTGTAGTTTGAGCTATAGCATAGGTCCCACGGATTTTTTTTTGTTTGTTTAATGATGGAGAAAAGGTAAAGGTTTAGGAAAATAGGAGTAGAAAAGTTGTTTTTACGGGTACTATCTTATTTTTACCATTTCCCCTCTTTGAACCAAGCCACTCCTACCTAGGAACTAAGTGGGTATATATTGCCTGTTGGATTTTGGACAGAAGATTCATTGAATGGCACCTGCAGAAGGTATCCTATTTTTAAGCAATTTGGTTTTTGTAGAATGAAGTATAAAACTGTTGGCTGCTCTCAAACTTCTCCCTTCTATTGCCACTAAAAATGGAATTCTTGAGCACTATCTCATAATACTCTTTACAAGGCAGAATTTTACCGTATTTGCCGGTGTATAAGACGATTTTTTGGCCCTGAAAAATATGCCTCCAAGTGGGGGGTCGTCTTATACGCCAGGTACACTTCAGATAGACTGCCCATAGTGCTTGCCCCGTGCCATAGTGGCCTCCCGATGCCCGCCCACTTCATTCCACATACCGTTCAGGCATCAGCAGCGCTGCTGGGTGTATGCTCGGCTGTTACGCGATTTTGCTGTTATGCGATTTTACCACTCGCAAAATCGCACACAGCTGACCATACACCCAGTATAGCAGCGCAAAATCGCGAATCGCGATTTATATATATGTTTGATTACATACAGCCTTGTGACAGTTTTCCTGCATGTCATAAGCATTTGAATATAAATATAAATGTTGAAATCAAATCTGATATTGTTTTACCTTTTATTTGGTGTGTGGAAGGTGTGTGGAAGAGGGGGTAGTCTTATACGGTGAGTATATAACAAACTCTGTATTTTGAGTGGAAATGTTAGGGGGTCGTCTTATACGCCCAGTCGTCTTATACGCCGGCAAATACGGTAATCGAAAACGTTTCTCCGGTCTCCCCCCTGCATTACCATTGTTTTATACTTTCTGAGACTGGATTATTACACTTCCTCAGATGGCACGTAACCCTTGCGGCCTGGTTCCTTAGTTCCTTTTGTGTCTTCCTGGGGGCTGTGTGTCCCTCACAGGAAGAAAACATGTTTAATAGTAAGGCAGGAAGTGACCAAGTCAGGCATGTTTATGTTTTGTATTCTTCCTGTGTATTTGAAACACGACCTTAAAGAGGTTGTTAAATCTGAAGAAACCCCAAAGTAAGGAAATCTGACTTGAGACGCTCATTAGAATTATCATTAGAATTATGATTAAGAATTCAATTGTAGAGAGACAATGTTACATAAAGTATATTTGGTATTTTTTTATAAATTATAATTAATGTAGATCACAAATACAGGTCTTGCCTGATTTCTTACCACTCTAGCAATGTATAGAACCATGTTTGTCTGTCTGAAATTTCCAAACTATGACAAACAGATAGAAAATGATTATTTGTGGAAAATGGATGTTGTGATACATTTCTTGACTAAGTTGCCTTGTGCAGTCTTTTTTTCTCCACCAAAATGAGTTGTAGAACTTTACCTTGATGTCTGCGTGTTTCACTTCGTAGGAGGGAGCGAAGGAGTTCGCTGCTGCCCTCACGGCTGAGCGGATCAAGACTCCCCCCAAACGCCCAGGGGGCCGCAGGAGGGGGAGGCTCCCCAACAACAGCAGCCGGCCCAGCACCCCCACCATCAACGTGCTGGAGTCCAAGGACACGGACAGTGACCGGGAAGCCGGGACCGAGACTGGCGGTGAAAGCAACGATAAGGAGGAGGAGGAGAAGAAAGACGAAACCTCCAGCTCCTCAGGTGAGAGGTCCAACCCCTGGGCTGCCCTGTCGCTTTGAAAAGTTCCACATTGTGGAGATAAAGAGCCTGTGGTGTCATTTTCAATACATTGAGAACTCCAAGAGCAGAGAGCCCTCTCGAGGAAGGCCTGTGGCTGAGTTCCTGCTGCCGCCCCTGCCCTGAGCCTGCCTGTGATGTTGGCCCTCTGGGCAACTCAGGTGTGGCCACGTCGTTCGTTTTCACTGTGTGCCATTGTCTCATGTGTCAGGGCAGACTGGAATTCAGTTCCTTCAGTTTAGGACTCTTGATGTTGGGTTAGGAGAGATTAGAACCTTGGCTCGTCTTTTCCTGACTGGCTTGGAGTTGGCCTTTCAGCCCTGTGAGTGAACCACGGAGAACAGAAAACCCATGGCCTTCACTGCAGGAGGGCCCAGCCTCTGGCTTTCCCCGGGGGAAGCCTTGAAGATGCGCTTCCTGAGTTGTATTGTACTTCACACACCATTCTCCAGTTGCCCTTCCTGACCAGTGCTTAACTCTGCTTTTATAGAAGCGAATTCTCGGTGTCAAACACCAATAAAGATGAAGCCCAACAGTGAGCCCCCCGAGAATGTGGAGTGGAGCGGGGCCGAGGCCTCCATGTTCCGCGTCCTCATTGGCACCTACTATGACAACTTCTGTGCCATTGCCAGGCTAATTGGGACCAAAACATGTAGACAGGTAAGCACATCTGGGAGGCACCCTGGTGAAGAGGGAAACGCCGTCACTGTCCAGACGTGAGACAGTCTCAATTAAGCTCCTGTTCGTCTCCTGAAAAGGAGTCCATTTCTTTTTTTCACTGAGGGAACTGAAAGAAAACTGTTCCTCCAACTTGAGCTATTTCAGGTTAGGAGGCAACGGATTTAAAAAGCCAGTAACAATTTATTTATTGTTTGAGTTTTTATAAGTGTTTGAACTGACAATGTAGGTTGGGTAGCAAGATCTCAAATGCTCCCCTGAAAAGCCAGTAAAAATTTAGGTTTAGCCTTGAGCCCCTTGATCAGAATGTAGTCACAGCCACTCTCCCTGTAAGAGGGTCCGGATAGTGTCTGATTTCTCTCACCTGTGTCCCCAGCACCATAGCAGCGTCACAAGAGACAGGTTTCTGGCGTGAGTCAGTGGCAGACTAGTCTGCTAAGCTCAATGGTCCTCACGGCTCTGTGCCTGCCTCTTGCCAGGTGTATGAGTTCCGGGTCAAAGAGTCCAGTATCATCGCTCCAGCTCCTGCCGAGGACGTTGATACGCCGCCACGGAAGAAGAAAAGGAAACACCGGTATGTCAGCCATTACACACCACCAGGAAAAGGCGCCGCAGGCCAGCGCCTGAGCTCCACTTGGTTAACAGACACCTAACCGGCCTCAAAAACACAACTGGAGTCTTGTATGCAAGGGCAGTGCTGGGATTCTTCCATAAGAATACAACAGCCTCCAGATTTGGTGTAAGAGCTAAAAATCATGGTTACTGTGCTGCATTTGGTTAAGAACACAGTGGCTTCTGCAGCAAAGGCTGTGTAAATAGTACAGCGTTTGTCCTCGGATGTTTTCCTGAGCATGAACCTTGGTGTGCTGATGTGAGCACCAAGCTGGTTTTCATTCCAGAGGCTGGGATGTTCTAGGTGTGCGCCCTTGTATTCTGATACTCTTGCAGCATATCTAAGGCTGTGTGTGTGGACGTCACCATTCACGGGCTTGTGGCAATGGGTGGGGCGGCACCCTGACCACGCAGGCCGACTGCTCTGTAAGCGTACGGCCAGCAGGGGGGGGCCGGACCGGGAGCTTTCATCTCCCACCCTCCGTGTTCTGAGAAGACCTGACTTGGTGTTGGGAAGGGACTGTTTGGATTACGCTTCAAAACTTGCATACAGACTCCTGTTCCATTTCTTTACTAAATGGAGCATGCACTTAAGAACTTACATTTTTCCCACAGAGATACTTGTGAATATCTTGGTTGCGTTCCTTCTGACCGTGTAGCTCAGTTGAATGATTAAGGATGCATGGCATCAGACAACGTGGACGCCTCAGTGTCGTCACACCAGGACGAACCTGGCTGCACGAACAGCAAGCGTAGGCCGGGGTGTGTGCAACGCTTGTGTCCCAGTGACTGGGATTTAAGGCACTGCTCTCTTCCTGGTACAGACGGACGTGTTTCAGTAGCTTCTGTGAGGTCTGTTTACTGCACTCCCGAGCTTCCTGGGGAACACTGGTTTATTTTGCTTTGTGTTTTGCAGGTTGTGGGCTGCACACTGCAGAAAGATACAGCTGAAAAAAGGTTAGCATTTTCCCTTCAACTTCATTATTAATGTAAAAATGTCTACTTGTCATTTGTTTGAGAGAGTTTAGGATATTGTGATAGTTGACTTCTATACATTAAACCAATTTAAACGGAGGATGTGTGTTATTATATTGCCAGTCAGTTTTCTTGTGCAGTGAAGGTGACTGGAATGAGCGAGGCAGCCAGTGGGTTAAAGGCACAGTCCTCTGGGGATCGGACTGAGACGTGGTGACAGTGCTCCGCGTGCGGGCCCGCGGGGGATGTAGACAGGAAGACAGGAATACGTGTGAAGTACGTACAGCCAGGGGGCCTGAGCTCCAAAGGGAAGGGGGACGAATGTGTTCTTGCGATGTGTGCCACCATCTCCGCCTCGGGATTGACCTGCACGCTGTTATCTTGATGCAGACGGCTCCTCTAACCACGTTTACAACTACCAGCCCTGTGACCATCCACGCCAGCCTTGTGACAGTTCGTGCCCTTGTGTGATAGCACAAAATTTTTGTGAAAAGTTTTGTCAATGTAGTTCAGAGTGTAAGTATTTGCTGCTTTGATGAAACTGCATGAGAATGCAATAGGCTCTTGGTCAGCAATTCCAGTAGTGACTCAAGTCAAAACCGGGGTGCGGCAGCTCGTGCGCGCTGTTCCCTCGGATAGCCATGGAGCCCCCAGGCTTTACGGAGCCCCGTAGCCGGCCCTGTGCTAGTGTCCAGCCTGTCTCCTGGCCAATGTGTGCAGTGCAGCAGGTTAGGTAAAAGTGGATTCAAGGAGCTTTTCCTGATGGTTTAAGTTATAGTCAGGGTGGCACAGGATGTAAGGGGAATCTAGAAATAGCTACCAGATACTTTTTTGGGCACCAGAAATCTCAGTTGGGCAGGTTTAATCCCTGGAATAAAGGAACTGTATCCTGAGGGCAGTGACTGTAATTGTAATGAAAATGCACAGGAAGCTGGTTACCTGTGCCGTTTCCTCATCTGCAGGCTGGACTCGAGGTTGCTGGGAGGTTTACAGACCTAGTCTCAGGGGCTTAGCACAGGTCTTGACAGGCATCACCGTTGATGCAAGGTTTTCAGGATGATGATAAAGAACCTTTCTCTGAAGGTCAAAACCGCTTTCCGGGATGCCGCTGCAAAGCACAGTGCAACACCAAGCAGTGCCCATGCTACCTGGCCGTCCGAGAGTGCGACCCTGACCTCTGTCTCACCTGTGGGGCTGCCGACCACTGGGACAGTAAGAACGTGTCCTGCAAGAACTGCAGTATTCAGCGGGGCTCCAAAAAGGTGCGCGGCCCCTCCACTCTGGGTTCTCGAACAGGGTCAGCCAGGGCAGCCTTAGGCCCTTCAGGGCAGAAAAACAAGTGATTGAAGCGACTGCTTCCGTGTCCTGTAGAACCCCTCACTTTGGTGTAAGATGGACCAGTGAATTCTGAGAAGCAATTACTAATGGTTTCAGATTTGGAATAAAGCGCTGCCTTTTTAGTTGTTTATATTTAGTTAATAGAGCTATCGTTTCAACAGTGTTCCTAAATAGAGACCATTTTATCAAACAGATCCAGATCCAGTATGCCTCTTTGTGCACAGTGAAAGATGGAATTACCCGCGGCAGGGTTTGCAGACTTCAGTCTCTTTACTAACCTTGAAAACAACACAGGAATTACGTAACTGAAGCCAGTCTGCAGAGCACTGGGCCAGGTGCTCTGAGCAGTAACTTAGTCCTTAGGCCCCGAGGGCATAGTCATTAACGCCCCAATTACAGCACTTGAGAGGAACAGGGGCTCCAGGACCCCTGCTGTCACCCTCCGCATTTTAGGCCATCCAGGTGTCCTCTATGATGTGACTGAGACACCACTGCTGGAGTCCGCCTTCCTTCCACCGGGAATTCCATTTCTGGAAGTGGCTTCTGTTTTGGCTGTGATGTTTTCCAGTGTTACTTTTCCTCTAGCCAGTTAATGTCCATGTAGGTCCTTGTGCCACAGAGGTGCTGGCAGTTGCCCATGGCGTTCCTTCCTGTTCAGCCCTACTGATCTCATTTCTCCATCTAGTCCACTCAGGAAGTGGGCTTCATGTTGTCTTCTTTTAGCTCTGAAAACAAAGCCTATGTAGATCCTTTTGAGCACCCGGGTTTCATTTGCTTAATGTTGCTCAGCTGATTTAGTTTGTGATCAGGGAGGTAGTTGGGAAATTCCCTGGACAGGTGAGTGTAGGCTGCGAGTTTGGGTTGATCAGGGAGCCTTTCTAGAGAAAGGTCACAAGGCAATTTGGAATGAAAGCCTCCAGAAGAACCACGGTGAAAAGTTTGGGACTGATTCCCAGACACCTTCAGGCTCAGTGGGCAGCGTGGTCCTGTTGGCATCGGCCAGGGACAGAATGCTGGCCTGACGGAGGATCACAGCGCCTCGTGGGAGCTGCTCGTGCTCTTGTGAAGAGATGCGGGGTAAACTGCTGTGGGAGGAATGCAAAGCTAGTTAGGAGCCAGAAAATGTCCTGCGGGGGCTGAACTGAATGGAGAGGGATGGTGCTCTGTCCTCGTGTTCCACGTTGAAAGCCAACCAGTCAGGGAAGTCAAGGACTGAAGAAATGGTAGGGACCTGCCAGGGCCCAGCACCACCACAGCCTTGTTTGTCTTCTGTGTGAGAGAGCTTATGCTCGCTCTCTACTTGATTTTTAAGAAAAACAGTATTGTTTTCCCTTGGGCAATACGAGGGAAAGTGACCGCTCAGGTCGGGGTACCCAGCAGGTATCCTGGTGACTTGGGTAGAATTGCTGCCTTAGGATGGGCCAGAGGACTTGGTGACTCACCCCGTTGTCTGCCCGTCTGTCAGTCAGCAGTCGGTCTTCGCTCCTCTCCTGATTATATGACTGTGCTTTGTTCTCTAGCATTTACTGCTGGCGCCGTCTGACGTGGCTGGCTGGGGGATTTTCATCAAAGATCCTGTACAGAAAAATGAGTTTATCTCGGAATACTGTGGTGAGGTAAGGAAGGCGCACGCGCTCTGGGCAGTGTCATCACGTCCACTGACCACCTGAGGCTGTGTGGTGGTGTGTCTAGTAGCGGTTTTGGATTCTCCTTGGGGCTGATGAGAAATACAAAACCTTTTCAGCATGGACTTCTGCTTGTTTGGTAACTGGAATGCTTCAGTCCTGGTCACACTGAGCTTTTATCATCTGGGGACAAAGGGAAGAACCGGAGCTGGACGATGCAGGAGTCTGTCCGCCTCAGTCAACAGCCTGATAGGGACCTAGAAACGACACCGTCATGTATCATGTGCCTTTTTAGTGGTCGAGGTAGGGACAAGCCCGAGATAGGGCTAGCTTCAGTTTGTAGTCAACCTAACCGGTTTGTATTTTTCCTTCAGTAAAGAGACTTTTTTGTTAGTCCTCAAAATACCATTGATCTCTGACATATCAGCCCGTGGACTGAATGGGGGAGACATGGTCACAGTGACCCCGTCGAGTTCTTTTGATGAGCCTGTGTGTCCCCTACCAGGTTGGGTCACCTAATCCAACACCATCTCTGTGTCTCTTCTTAGATCATTTCTCAAGACGAAGCGGACAGAAGAGGGAAAGTGTATGACAAATACATGTGCAGCTTTCTCTTCAACTTGAATAACGGTATGTTCCACTTGGAGGGCACTTAGTTCCTGGCTGGCACCTCGGAGCGTCTTCCTTCACAGTCCGAGCTCCTTACCTGGTGTAGGAGTGAGCCACTGCTCTGCAGCCAAGAAGGCCGTGCTGCTGTGACTTGGGGACGCGTCCTTCAGTGGTGGCATGGCTTATGTGGTCCCTGGAGGGGCGAGCCCTCTGCGCCGGGGCCAGACTGGCGGGAAGACGTTCTTCGGGTCTGCTGCCGCCCTCCTGTTGTGTTCCCAAGGACTTGGGTGTTGGGTCAGCTTGGCATAAGTCTGCCAGGGAGTGCCGCTCCCCGGAAAGGGCAGGGGACCCTGAATGGTGAAGCATCTCCAAAACGTCCGTGGTCTCGAAGGACTGTGGGGATATAGGAGGCAAAGAACAGGCCATGTCACTGGTGGGAGTCATGACATTAGTACCTCAGATATTAACTTGATATACAGAGGGTAGGTTTTCTATGAACATGTTTTTATAAGCAGTATAATGAAAATCATAATTTTGAAATTTAGCCAGGTTCCACTTTTTTAAATGTTTTGCTCATCAGTACATATTTAGTACCAGTCAATTTCAACAGCATTTTCTTCCAAATGTCATTTCATGCTGAATGAAGTTGGCTGAATGACTTACTTGCCTTTGAATGCAAACCCTGAAGAACTAAAACGTCATGATTGTGGGGACACAGCTGGTTAATCTATAACAAATTGTTTACTGCATTGTGCTTATTTTTTCTCTTTAGATTTTGTGGTGGACGCAACCCGCAAGGGTAACAAAATTCGTTTTGCAAATCATTCCGTCAATCCAAACTGCTATGCAAAAGGTAGGTGCTTCTGGGGTCCGCATTCCCGATGTCTGACTGCGGGACTCCCTCTCAGTGCAGTGACGACGACCTGAACGCTCCAGGACAGGTCTGTCCTGTGAATACGCCCCCCACTCCTGCCTTACAACCCCACTGATCCCGGCGTGCCTGTCTTTCCAGTGATGATGGTCAACGGCGACCACAGGATAGGGATCTTTGCGAAGAGAGCCATCCAGACCGGGGAAGAGCTGTTTTTTGATTACAGGTAGGCAACAGGACCTTTCTGGTGTGATGTGAGAATGAAGAAAGCTCTTCCTGGACTAGAAGCTGAGACAGGCTTTCAGCTCTTCACCAGGTCTTCTGTTGACAGGGTACTGATTTGGGGTCATTCTTTGCTGTAAGCATTGGTGAGGAGTTAGAAGCACTGCTTACTTTAAAAATATAAAAAGAATGGAGAACCCCCCATTTTTTATCCTGCTGGTGTGACCATCTGGGCCCTTCAGGGAATGTGATCACATTACATTTTAGCCGGTGGTCTGCAGCACACTGTGATTTATCCTGTTTACTTCACTCTTACGAAGTGCTAGAGGACTTACTACATACGTCATTATTTACCAGTTTATTTACATTTGATCAGTCAGAAGCTGTTTGCACGGGTTGAGTTATAAACGAAACTGCATGTGTTGCCACTTCCAGTGGCACATGGCTGGCTGCTGAACGGGGGCTCTAAGCCCAGTGTGACAGGGTCCGTGCATGCTGCTTTGGCGCAGGTCACTGCTACTCCCCCCCCCACCTGAGTGGGGTCAGCAGCCCCAGGGTCAGACCTGCCTTCCTGGGCAGTGGAGGGGCAAAAGCCATGGGAAGGGTGGCACCAGCAGGTGTGTCCGGTTCAGAGGCCAGCCACGTCTCCACTGGAATGTGGTGGGTGTGTGCCTTTAATGTCCCCTCTGAAGTGTGGTGGCGGTCTCACCTGGTGAAGGCTTGCGGTCATGCCTCCTTTGTGCCCTTGCAGATACAGCCAGGCCGATGCCCTGAAGTATGTGGGCATTGAGAGAG
Organism: Hipposideros armiger; assembly: GCF_001890085.2. Lineage (NCBI taxonomy): Eukaryota > Metazoa > Chordata > Mammalia > Chiroptera > Hipposideridae > Hipposideros > Hipposideros armiger. The sequence goes on along the minus strand of NW_017731820.1, from coordinate 1,333,438 downwards.
AGATGGAGATCCCCTGACGTCTGCTACCTCCCCCCTCGAACAGCTGCCTTAGCTTCAGGAACCTCGAGTACTGTGGGCAATTTAGAGAAAGAAAATGCGGTTTGAAATTCTGAATTTGCAAAGTACTGTAAGGATAATTTATAGTAATGAGTTTAAAAATCAACTTTTTATTGCCTTCTCACCAGCTGCAAAGTGTTTTTGTACCAGTGAATTTTTGCAATAATGCAGTATGGTACATTTTTCAACTTTGAATAAAGAATACTTGAACTTCTCCTTGTTGTGTCATCTGTCCTAGAGCTTCATCAGCGTCTAATGGGAACGCAAACTCACATTTTACCTTGATCCAACTAAATACTGCCTATTAGTATTAATTTGCCTCATAATAACATTCTTAGTAGTATAAATACATGAACGTATTATTATGTGACATACACGTGTAGTTGCGATTCCTAAGGAGCAGCTGTGAGTGAGGGACAGGATGGGGCCTGGCGAGCTCACCTCTCAGCCTTGTTCTTCATCTGTGAAAGGACAGCCTGTCTTGCTATAAATTACCCTCATCTAGATCAGGGGTCGGCAAACGTTTGAGACGGCAGAGCCAATCCTGTCCCTCAAAGTTTTGCGAGAACTATAAAACAAATGAAATCACCATTATGTGAATAATATCCTTTAAAAATTTTATAAATGAAACTGATAGTTTTATTTTCATTTTAAATTTGACTGTACGTCCCCAAAGAGCTGCCTGTGGCTTCCGAGCCGCTGTTTGCCGACCCCTGGTCTAGATACAGCCCTTCATCACTACAGTCCTGCAAACCAAGAGTCCTTACTACCCACGCAAGGTGACCATATCACTAAACAGTACCCGCTTCTCCGAGTGGCTGTCCCTTGCACTCTCGAGAGCAGTGACAGTGTTCCAGCGCCCTCCCAAGACACATACCAATTCCTGTGGGTCACCCTCAAAGCAACCATCGTTTGTGTGTGGCTGTCTTTCCTAGAGTCAGAGAATTCTGAAGAGTTCTAGTGTGGTAAGCTTACCTTTCGTTGCCATTATGCAAAACTGATGATCAATTCTGCTGCACCCGATGCTCCAGCCACAGCAACGTGGGGCCTAAAACAAGGTTAAGTTGTTACTCAGCTTGGGCAGTGACAAGACCTGGTCTGCCACGCTTCATTTTGACACACTGCTGATATATTTTGTGTCTTACGACCCCTCTCCACCCAGGACATGGCAGCACACGCTGAGGTGGCTGTCACACAGGAGAGCTCGTGCTGGTGGGTGGGTAGGGGGGCCCACAGCCCACCCTCGGCTCAGCACAAACGGAGCCCGTTTGTTCACGGAGCACACATGGGCTGCTCAGGACGCCCGTGATTGCTTACTGTGTGCAGTGACATGGCGCCCATTCCAGCCGCAGCTCTTCTGCTGCTCACTGCTCCACCCCGTCTCTCCAGGTGCAAACAGCTGGGAGGTGGGTCCTGCTCACTTAGCACCCACAGGTCCAAATGCAGCAGGAAGATGCAAGTTGGACTGATGGTGAGCGTGCACAGCAAGCGTTCTGTACCGATGGGCAAGACTGACCAGAGACACCTGACATGCACCCAGTGACAAAGGGCATCTTTCTGTCAGTTTCCGTCAGCTAGTCAGTTTCAGATTTCCTTTATACAGAGCTGGACACATAAGCTCTTAAAAATACCCAATCAAGACAAAATATGGACAACAGCTAAGTTTAACAACAGTATGCTTTTCCCCTCCCCCGAGGTAATAATTGACAGTCTGCACCTGTGCATAAGCCTGGTGTTGCTTTCCCTACGGAAAATCTACAACTAAGTGGAGAGTCACAGGTATCATTAGGATACAGACATCTTGAATAGGTTCCAAATGGTTTAGGAATATTACACATTCCGAGGAGGAGGAAGGCAGGCGGAGAGCAGGTTGGTCAACATCTGTAGTCCCTTCGCCTTGTCTCCTAATGGTCATGAACCCCAGAAGACAACGAACCTGTGGCTCTATCAGCCTTGACCTCCACGTCTAGGCAGCACCTCACCCACAGACAGGCTAATGTGTGGGCACTGTCAGGTAACACTGTTCTGCTTAAAATTCTTTTCAATCAATACTTTGTAATTTATTAAAAAACAAAAACAATTCTAATCATCTACCCAGAAATGCTATTTTTCAGTAGTGCCTGGTCCACATCCCTGCCAAGTCACCTTGCACCTGTAGGCCGGTCAGACCCAGGGGCTGCCTGATCTTCCTGGAATTGTCTAAGGAACAGCCCCGCTGTGCGTGGCCGCCGTGAGGGCGTGGAGGCCCTGGTATTAGAAGGGCAGAAACGGCCTCCGGCAGGTGAACCACATCTCCACAAAGTGGCTTAAAGAACACCCACACACTGTGACGCAGGCACTGCCGGGCCAGGTGCATCACCTAGAGGAGATTAGGGACGTCTAGTCAAATCACCTGGGCAGCCGAGTCCCCGGGATTCCTGGAAGAGAAGGCAGAAAGCAGATGCAACTCAGGCAGGCGGCGCGTTGGGGTTTCCACCTGTGTGGTAAAAGCCTCACGCTCTTTCCAAGAGAAAACCACATAGCAGTGTTCGTCGAGGAGGCAGGCCATCTTCAATGCTGTCAGGAAAAATACTTTCAATTCCAGGAACCTCCGGCCCTGCTTCCACTCGTCCCTCGTGGGTCCCTGAGGCCTGCAGCAGGGCGCTGACACGTGACTGGCCAGCGGCCCAGCCCCGGAAGCTCTCAGCCCCCAGGCTGTTGAGTGAGGTCCTCCACCTGGCCTCACCCTCGCCCAGGTGACAGGAAGTGGTTCCCTCAGGCCGTGGGACCCGCTGATACTGGACGTAGCCCAGAACGTGGCCGTAGTCACGGTCCCTCCTCGGCTCGGACTTTCTGGAGCGAATGCACCAGGCCGTTTCTAGAACGCCCGGCCTCTGCCTCTCAGCAGCTTCAGAAGACAAGTTACCCTGAAAAGTACATTCCTCACAGAATGTCTCTCCTTCCATTTCTCAGCAGACATGCAGCTGCTTGGCCTGGCAGGGACGGTGACTCTCCGGGCTGTGTTTGGGGGCTAAGGGCAGGAAGGTGCTCTTCCCCGCACATGCGTCCGCAGTACGTGTCCCGAACCCCAGGGTGTGGGGTGACATCCCTGTTCCGAATGTCCTGGGACTCACCCCAGGGCACCCCCACTCCTGGAGGAACTGAGGCACCAGCAAGAGCTCATTAACAGATTTCCCCCAGGTTCTCAAAGTGGCTCCCTGGGTCCTTGTCCCCGAGGCAGACAAAGGGAGTGCTGGGAGGACAGCAGGCAGGGACCCCCCTCCCGGGAGTGGGGGAGGCCGTTCATGGGGCACCCGGGGCCTTTGGGGTCCCGTAGGCAGCACTCAGGCCTTTTGCCTGCTTTATATACTGGGATTCGTTTTTATAAAATTGTTAGTGTGGAAACCATTATTACCATTGCTTTTTATGATCTATTCAACCTTTAACTGCAAAAAGGCACCTGTTAAGTGCTCGACTGCTCCAAGAAACCGTAGGAACGTACCTGCTGCTTCCTCCTCCGGCGACGCCGTCTCCCCTTTGTAACGGATGCAGGACAGGTCTAGTTTGTTCAAGTGCTCACATCGCTGACGCGCTGAGGTTTGTGCAGAAAACACCACGAGGGCCGGGCCTGCCCGGAGAGTCTCGCCCCCACCTTTGGCCAGGAAGCGACTGCGAACAAAGAACAAGGGTGTTAGGGGACATGCAGGCTGGACCCGGGACCCCGAAGCTGGGCGCGGGGGAGCACGTGGGTCTCCGCCACGGGGACAGGCAGCCGAGGCCACTCCACTCACCTGTCAGGGCCTGAGGAGGAAAGCGTCGGGCTGCTCATCTGCCAGGGAGAGCTGACGAGTTCGTCCCACACTGTTGCTTCTTGCGCTGTAACACCGGACACAGCCAGATCGCAGGAGTGACGCGGCCCCTGCACACCTCCAGGCTCAACACGCGCTCTGTGGCCTCGACGTGGCGGCAGAGGTAGGGAGCGTCCCCGAGCCGGCTGCCCACGCTCGTCTGCATGCCAGTCCTCTACCTACCGGTGACAAGTTCCCTCCTCGGTCCTCAGTTCCCACCTGTGGGAAGGGGGCGCCGCTTCCCGGGTCAGGCTGTCGGAGGATTTATCCCTTCAGTGCGTCCGAGTGGCAGACGGCATCAGCGTGTCACTGAATCTCCTGGGTGGCATCCAAGTCGCTGAAGGTAGTCATGGAAGTGAGCATGCAAGTTTGGGGGAAAAAAGGATTACAGGGGGCTTAACATTTTAAGGTCTTGAAAAAGCTGTCAATCTGAAGAATGCAGCCTCTGCGCCTACAGGAAGACACTGGGCTATTATCAATCTGCACAATCAGTGTATCTTTTATTTACATATAGAAATCAGTGAAACTGAAAACAAAACCCAATGCAACTTGTACATAAATCCTTTAAGTTTCTTTATTTTCACACATTAAAAAATGAAACACACTATACAAATGGGTTTTCATAGCAGATTACACATGGGTCCACTCAGACTCGCTCTCCAAGTGCTGCCGACATGGTCGGTGCTACCTGGGCGGCCGCTGTTCATCCATCCCGTGGCCTTGTGTGGGTCTAAATGCAGTAGCATGCAGCCCTCAGCATGGAAGGGTCGCGTCCCCTCTGTCCTTAAATTAGGTTAAATGGCGGCGGTGTCCATATTTACAGACTTGACATGTGTCATCCTGAGCAGTTCTGATTTCCACCTGAGACCGGTGGTGGGACTCTTGGTCTCAGTTTTAAACAGGGAGGTCCAAATGGCGGCAGGCTGGCTGCTATGAACTCGAGTTTTCATCCTTTCCACCAGGAACTAGTTTGCTGCGGGTCGCAGTCAGACCCTTCTAGAAGGGTTAAGCCAAGTAACTGTAGGTGTCCTTTTCACCATCAACTCGTTCCAAATATTCTTTCTCGATCAGAATGTCAATGCATTTCTGGGCATTATTTTTTAAAAAGGAAGAGGTAGTGAAAGGGAAGAAAAACATTTATTATCAGAGCAGAGACAGACCGCCATCCCCTGGGTTCTCCCCGACATGACAGCTCCATGGAGAGCAAGGTCACGCTGTATATCCCATCAGTGTGTAGTTTTACTTCCCGGGCTGCTAGGGCTTTGCCGTCCCGCATGGAGCCCCTCAGAGCCAGCACCCCCGAACTGGGTCAGGTGCGGCAGAAGCCACGGGGGCAGAACCTCCCTCACCACTCTCAGCCTTACCCCAGGACGTCCCCAGCAGGCCAACAACTAGTCGTGGGGACTCTGAACGCGCGACCCCAGGAGCTAAGTGGGCCCCCGGCTGTCGGGGGTTCAGAAAGGGGCAGAGCCGCTTAGCTCCCACTTTAAACCACCCCAGTTGTTAAGTGGCGGTCACCAGTAGCTGTGGTCTGCTCAGACAGGAGTGTCCCCCACAGCAGTAAGGACAAGCGCACAGTGACAGGTGACAGGAAACGCATCTCCCTAATGTGACGCTGAGCACATCCCCGCAGATGCAGAAGCGGGTGAGCCCGGTTTCATGAGAATTCACAGGCAGGCCAGCGGCTGCTGCTGCGCAGTGTGACCGGGGACCCCATGGGAGCCTCGTGGACTGCAGGGCCGGTCACCACACCCTGGAGCTGGGGTCACCGTACAAGGACGGGCCTCTGAGAAAGTCGGAGGGCGGGACACTTAGGTTCGTGCGCTTCTCTGTCTACATTTCAATACAAGTTTAAAAATTAAGCCGATTTTCTTTTGGAGGAATCTATTACTTATGCCCAAGCCAACCTCCTTCCTTACGGAACAGTAACCAACCACTTTTCATTCCATCTTTTCTGTTGTAAAATGATGAACTGAACGCTTCTGCTATGTCATTCTTGTACCTTAATTACTGGGACCCGAGGCTTGAACCGTGAGGACAGCTGCGTGAGAACTTCTCCAAGGAGCTGCTGGTGTTTCAAAACCTTCCTCATCTTCATAATTCTCACAATGGCCGCCTACGGGACCAGGGAGGGAAATGAGTGCGTTCAGAGGCTTGCCGCAACTTATTCTTCAACACTGAGGACACCGAGCAAAAAGGTTCTCTATTTCGGCACAGGATTCTGATATTGTCGCAGGGGGCCAATTCTGCCACCTGTGCCTCAGCTCTGACATAACATAAACACTAAGACGTCCTGGTCTTATGAGCAAGTTTAGTAACTTAACCCAACTATATATGAAGCATTTAAAAAATGAGAAAAACCCAGTCTTCACAGCTGCGGACGCTGCCTCGCCCCCACTGACCAGCAGCCCCCTCCCCGCCATTAGCTGCTTTCATCTATCTCACCGACTCCGCCCAGAGCCCTCCAGCCTCCCGAGGCGCCACACAGTAGAGGAATGGCCACCTCGGGCCACCCGCCTGCCGGCCGTGTGAGGGAGCACACACTACACGCCGTGGCCCCCGAGTCACCTGAATCAGTAGTTTGCGGTCTTCCTCAATATTTTTATGTGTGGTTTCCTGTTCCTGCTTCTGCTCAGTTTTCATCGGCACATTGATGTTAACCCTTAATTTCTTACTGTCAAGAAAATTGAGAAAACCAATGACTATTGTTTTAAAGGCAGGTAGTAAAGGTTTCTTTCTGTTTTCACTCTGTGAGAGGGTGGTGACTGTCCCCGGCCGCCCCGCGGCAGCTCCCGCCCTCGGGCCCAATGCGAGGGGCTCCCCCCCGCAGGGTCTGTGTCTCAGGCCCCCCTTCATCTGCTCTGCCAACTGTGTCAAGCGAAATAAAATCCAAACACTTGGACACAGAAATCCGAACTTTCTTGTGACCCATTTAAGGAGACGTGTTTGCCAAATGAATAAAAAAACCAAAAGCTGAAACGGTTTATAGAGTAACGCCTGGAACAGGGAGATGGACTCAGAGGGCTCCATCACCCCGCCGCCCAGCCCTCCCGGAGCTCGCCACCTCCGTCTGCAGTGACAGATGTGGTCAGCGGCCAGAGGACAAGTCTACAGCCTAGGACCATCCGCTTAGATTTTCCTTACTTTTTATAACCAAGATATAATTTTATTAAGGTATCTGGCTTCAATTCCACCTCATCAACATTTGCATTTTCGTCTTCCAAGACCTATAAGAAAACAACTGTTACTACATAATCTCAGAAATAGGCGTTCTTCTAACTTAACATAAAAAGTGCACAAACATACCAATAACTTCGACTTCAATAAAATCTGTAGAACTTGTGCCAAAATGTCCTGCAATTGGAGAGAAAAATTAACTTAAAGACAAAATGCATTTTTCTTTGTAACGAAAGCCACAAGCAGCCCTACAATAGTCACCCACAGACGAGACTAGACTCAGGAGAAGGAGGTGATACTGTTACAAGTCCCCTAAGTTCCCTGCTGCCCCAGCACCTACTTCTAAAAGTGACATCAAGCCCTTTTGGGCCTGATCACCTAACAGGAACACCGACAACTCTGTTCCACATTAGGAAGCAGGCACAACTGGCTGAGGCACACGGACACCGGCTCGCTTCCTAAATGCCCGACAGCTGCTCCCGGACTCGCATCGCCGCAAAGGGAGCGTCAGCAGGACAGGGAGCAAGGGATGCTCTGTCACCAACACGGCGGGGCCGGTGGTGGCCTGCCTGCCTGCCTGCCTGCGTGAACTCGAGGCTGGTCGTGTGGTCCCAGCATATCTCTGCTCCTTCAGCTTCACGGCTTCGTGCCCCAAGACACGGGCGCGCACCCAGCCCAACCTGCAGTCACCCGGATGCCCACCCACCTAGTGCCTCTGACCAGGGACAGAAAGGGCCCTCGTCTTCATGGGCACCCGTATGGTCAGAGGGCACAGGGTCAAGGCTGGGAGAGCGACAGGCCGCTAGCCTAGCAGCCTTCCCGGGGCCCAAAGCGGCACCAGAACACTGCCGGCTGCGGTCCAGGCGCCAAAGCCGACCAGGCAACTGTGTCCATCGTGGGGAGGAGGAGACAGCGGCCCCGTCCTCTCGTGGGGGTTAGTTCTGCTACTAAACGCTAGCGCACAGATGGCGTAGTTCTGATTAGAAAGCCAAGCAGAGAGCAGCCTCCACGCCGGGATCTCCGCGGGGCTTGAGCAGCAGTGCTCTCCGGAAAGCAGGCTCCAGGCTGCAGAGCCCTCCCCGGCCTCCCCCTCATTTCAGCCTCCTCCTGAGGTGAGTAGGGAGAAATGAGAAAGGACTCGGAGGTACAAGGGAGCAAATTCACTTTGCTATAGAATTTGAAGATATATTTTGGAGTCACTTGAAGTATAACTCACATTCTATGAGGGCGCATTACCCTGACACCAAAGCCAGACAGAAATATCACAAGAAAACAACAGACCAATATCCGTTATGAATACAGATGCCAAAAATCCTCAAGAAAATTCCAGCAAACCAAACCCAGCAGCATATCAAAGGCATTATATGCCATGACCAAGTGGGGTTATTTCAAGAATGCAAGCGTGGTTTAACATAAGAAACCAACTCAATGTCATACGCCGTGTTACCAGACAAAAAGCACATAATTATCTCAACAGAGCTGCAAAGGCATTTTAACAAAATCCAACACTGTCTCATGATAAAACCAGTAAAAAAAAGTAGGATTAATGGGGAACTTCTAAAATCTAATGAAGGGCATCTAAGAACAACTCCACAGCTCGCATCGTCCCTAACTGCAAACTTATGAAGCTGTCCCCCAGAGCAGGAAGACAAGGGTGCTGTTTTTATTCAACACTGTACCAGAATTTCTACACAGAGCAATTCGCAAGAGGGAAAAAAGACATCCAAATATGAAAAGGAAGAAGTAAAACTATCTGTATTTGCAGATGACATGATTGCATTTTTTTAAAAAAAGCCCTAAGCAAAAAAAGTATTAGAACTAGATCAATATGCAAAAATGAACTGTATTTCTGTACACTAACAATGACCAAACAATTCCATCAACAATAGCATCAAATGTAATAAAAGACTTCAGAATAGATTAACCAAAGTGTAACGTTAGTTAGTACACTGACTCCTGTGAAACACAGTTAAAATTAAAGACAAGCTAAACAAAGGGAAACGAATCTGTGGGCATGGATTAGAAGATTTAATATTGTTAAGAACGGTATACTCCCCAAAGCAACCCACAGATTCAATGGTCCCCTTCATAATTCCAGCTGCCTTGTTTGTGGAAATGGACAAGCTAATTCTGAAATTTACATGGAAATGCAAGGGACCAGGGAACGCCAACACAATCTTGAAAAAGAACGATACAGTCTCAAAACTTACTACCAAACAACAGTGAGCATGACAATGTGGGACCAGCACAAGGAGACACTTGGGTCAGTGGAAAAGAATTGAGAACCCAGAAACAAACCCTACATTTATGGCCAATTGATTTTTGACAAAGTTGCCTGGACCAATCAATAGGGAAAGAACAGTATTTGACATTGGATTAGGCAATGGTTCCTTAAATAAGACACCAAAAGCAAAAGCCAACAAAAGAAAAAATAAAGTGGACTTCATCAAAATTAAAACTGTGTGATACAGAAAACAAAAAGGCAACCCACAGAACAGGAGCAAATATTTATAAATCTTTTATCTGACAAGGGTCTACTATATGGGATATATAAACAATTCTTACAACTCAACAATAAAAAGATAAATAACCCAATTAAAAAATAGGCAAAAGATCTGAACAGACATTTCTCCAAAGAAGATATACAAATGGCCATGAAAAGATACTCAACATCATTAGTTAAGAAAATGGAAATCAAAACCACAATGAAATACAATCATAACCACGAGGACGGCTAGAATAAAAAAATGGGTAAGAACAAACGTTGGTGAGGACTGAAGAAAGTGTGGCCCTCGTGCGCTGCTGGTGAGAACATGACAGGTGCAGCCATGGTGGAACTCTGGCAGATCCTCGAAAAATTAAATACAAGTTCTCATAACTTGGCAACTCCCATCCAGTTATGTATAATTCCCAAGAGAACTGAAAACATGTTCATACAAAAACTTGCACATTAATGGTCACATGAGTATTATTCACAATTGCCATAAGGTGGAAACCTCCCAAATGTCTATCGACAAATAAATGAATACACAATGTGTCTGTCCATCAATACACTGAGATACACTTCAGCCAAAAGAGAGGATGAAATACGGACGAAACACAGACACGCGCTACCACATGGGTCAACCTTGAAAACGAGATGCTGAGTGGAAGACGGCAGACACAAAAAGTCACATATTACACGATTCAATTTGTATCAATGTCTAGAGCCAGAAAGTAGATTAATGTTTGTCAGGGGCTGGGGAGAGGCTGGGTAGGGGACAGTTACTGCTGCGGGTATTGGGTTTCTTTTTGGGGTTGAGGAAAATGCTTCCGGCAGTGCCGGTGCTTGTACACCTTGGAAAAACTTCTAAACTGTACGTAGTTTTATGTTCTGTGAAATGCATCTCAATAAAATGACTAATACGAAGAATAACACTGAAATTAAGTGAAGATTTTAAGCTTAGTAAGAAAAGCTTACTGGAAAGAGCGTTCAGAACGGACTAAATGAATGAGAGAAAGGCACGTCAGTGTACCTCTGTGTGTGTGCACGTAGGTGTGTGTAACACTGAGTTTAAAAATTAAGCTTTTTAAAAACACGTATGGGCCGGCCGAGTGGCGCGTTGATTAGGAGTTGGCTTGGGATGCCAGCTCTGAACAGCAGGGTCCCGGTTTGGATCCCACATGGGGGCTAGTGACGCTGCCCTCTACAACTAAGATGCTGAACAACAGCTCAACCTGGAGCTGGGCTGCTGTGAGTCGCCGGCGACGGCGTAGGCTGCAGCCCCTGCTGCAGTGGGTTGCCATGGGCTACCGTGTGTAGCCAGCAGTCAGAATGAGCGGCCGTCCAGAAGCCAGCGACTGATCTGCCTCGCCCGGGAAGAGCGCAATGATGGTGCCAACTTGGGCCAGTGAAGCAACGTCCTCCACAACTAGACTGAAGAACAAAAGGACAGCAACTTGTCTGTTCCCTTTCCCCAATTCCCCAACGCTGTTCCCCGATTCCCCAATAAAATCTTTAAAAAAACCAAACAAAAACAAAAAAACCAAACAAACAAAAAACACATATTAAAATCCTGGAATAAGAGCATATTCTTATCTATAAGGCAAATCCATTTCAAATTGAAGCCCTCAGCTCCTCTCCCTGTCCCTTCCCTACAATCTATAGACTGAGGAGACAGGGACGTACCATTTTAATCTGCGTGCTATCCGTCAGCTGCTGCACGGCATAGGCATCTTCTGTGTTGTACTGAAGCAGAATCGCCATCTGGAACGTGGAGGCCTTTGAGGTCCCCGTGTAAAGAAGCAGAAGCAAAATTTAAGCACATGGAAAAAACTCCAAACTACATAGCCTAACTTTAAGGAAGTTATTTATAAAACGAACCCTCCGAACAGATGCAAAAAATAAAGGTCAATTTAAAAAGGAATACAAAGTGTCAATTCCACTCCAACACAATACTTTCCTGAAAGATGTCATTTCCCACCTTTTCAAACATTAAAATGATTTTGAATTTTCTTCTAAGATGTCTGTCCATATGAATACGCAAATATGTATCCACACTCATTATACTGATAAACACATCCACCCAGTGTATACAGAAACGTTAAGCATCAATCTTCAAATTTGTTTTTGCATAAATGCTGAGAAAAATGATCTTTTGGTACACTGCTGACATAAAACCACCCGCAAATTGAATTATATTTGATTTGTTTATCCTAACTACTCTACTGTGTAAAGTATGAGAAAGGGTAAAGCAAACCCCAGCTGCTCAGACGTATCCCTCGGGGAACCCAGCACCAGGACGCACACGTGGCTTCTGAGTCCTGGGCTGTGTGCAAGGAGGGCCCGGAGGCTCCTCCCCCACATTCCCAGGGGGTCCCCTCACCCTTCTCCTCCATGATCCACAGCAAGAGATACAGAACCATGAGCGGCAAAGCCTCGTCAATGAGGACAGGCAGACACCTGGGCAACGTTAGCACCTCAGGACAGCGGTGTTCCTGGAGCCTCAGGGGTGCCAGCCAGGAAAATGGCCAGCAAGAGGGGACAGGACCCTAACAGGCTTCGAGAGGCTGCCCCAATGGCAGTGACCAAATCAAAACAAATCTCAAAGAAATGTTGCAGTTGGTGGTGGTCCCACTGGTGTATACAATCTGCCACAACTCCAACTATATACTTAAAAGGGGTGCTTTTTATTGTCTGTAAATTACCTCAACAAAGTTGATATAAAAATTATTTAAAGAATAAAAAAACCAAAAAACCAAAGAACAACTCCACCGAAAAGGACTTCTTTGTGCGTTAAATAAAAGTTCAAGGGCAGGGCATGCGCAGGGGACTGTCGTGTATGGGCCTGCCCTGAGCTGCCTCAACACGGCGAACACACTCCTGGCTGAGCGTCCGCCTGGTCAAAAAAGGGCACTGAGATTTTAGGGCTAGAGGACGAACTCACAAGTTGTTCTCTGTGTATCTGGGGATGAAGGATCAAAATCAATGGCACAAGCTACATGCAAATCAATAAAGACCTCTGGACCTGGTGTGACAGAATAGTACGCGCTTTAACTGCTTTATCCAAGTGGAATTACTGAATTCATGAGCAGGATGTGAGTCTGCAGAATGCAGTCTGCAGTTTCTTAATACTTAAAAGTTGACTTAGGATTGTTATTATAAGGGAAACCTTCTCGGAGGATAAACAAAGCACTTTGGAAAGCTCCTGAACTGAAAGTCATTATTATTATTTGGTACCCAGTGTTGCTGTAAACACTGCAGGGTATGACTAATGTAAAACTGCTTTATCAAAGGAAAACAACTATCATAAATAAATACATAAAACTCCAGCGTTTTAAGCGACCACCGGACCACTTAATGTGCCCAACACTTACAAGCAGTAGCACCATTTTATGGAAGAGAAAACTGAGGCTCGGTGTCATCATTCAGTAGCCTGTCCCTTAGCCAGAAAGAAGGCGAATTCTGCTAATCTGACTCTAAAACCCATGCTGTTTATTAACCTCTATGCTATTTTCCTGGAAGCTTAACTCTAGATTGAGTCACATGAATCACTGAATTCTGATTTCTACAATTAGTCTTCTCTTCATTTAGAATTTTAAAAAGTACCCCAAAATAAAAAGGTGATCTTACCTGCAAAGTGTATCTGTTTTTGAAGCAGTTTGTCACCAGTTCTCCTTTAGACAGCTGATACAACCATGTCAATTTCCTGCCACTGTGACGGCTGGCGTAAAAAGCTGTGAATCGCTGATAGCTACGTTCCAACTGGACAAAAGCAGAGCATTATATACACTAAGTATCTTATCATAGGTTATAGTCAGTATTTCTGCAGAAAACACACTGTTCCAAGTTTACAGTACCAAAGCAGTGCTTACATAAAAGTAAAATACAAATGACTCTTGCAGAGCACATGGAACCAAGCTTTTTAAGACACAATCAAAAAGGTTTCTACTTTAAGACGGGTAGGTATCGTGGTGTTCACCCCAGCGCTAATTAGGTTCTACTGTCTAAAGGTAAATAAAGGACCACACTGCTGAGGGGACAGAGGCAGCCAGCCGGCAGGGAGCCCAGCTACCCCCTGCACAGGGCTCTGCCCTGGCCCTGCCCCATTTCGGGGTACCAGCCGGCCAGCAGGAGCTTCTGCAGGCACCATGTGTACTGGTGCTGAAAGCGACCCATTATCTCTACTCAGCACAAATGGAACAGAAGGCAAACCCTGCTTACCTCCGATGGCAAGGCAAACGTGCAAGACTGCTGGAAGGGCCACGATCCGGAACTCAGAACTTGAATGCTGAAGTCCACTGCAGGAGAGGGGAAGGGAAATTCAGGAACACACTGTTAGCCTAACAAACTGAAAACTGCCACCGTTTCAGATACACGTGGGCTGCTCCTTATAAAAACACATTCAATATAAAACTAAGGATTTCATTTCAATTATTTTATTCAATTAAAATTAGTAAACAGTGGGAGCAGCAGAAATTCTTTTCCTCCAAAGACTGAGTTTTTCATCTCACTTCTGCCTCAGAATTACAACGCTGTATGCCTGCTTTGCTTCATGTGCTTTGGTTTCCTGCCGCGAATAACGCCAACCACTCAAGGCACACCTGGTCGCCAGGCACAGATGGCATTAGAGCCCCAAACTCAAAAAACGAAAACCCCAACAGTAAACACCTAACTCCATTATATTTGGTGTAGCATGTATACACTACACATTATATAAATAATCTATAAATTATAATAATAATTTCAACAACACCAATAGCTGACCACAAGTCCACGGGCACAAGTGTCAGTTCTTTTGCTTCGGGAAAATAAAATCCCGTTTTCTTTTAGAAAGACGTTCCTCTGTAGTGACGCCGGCAGCATCTGCCGTCCCGCGGCCGCAGCAGCCCTTACTTACACCAGGAGCCCAGCTGGCTCTCCTGCGGCTGCGTCCCCGGCCCCAGCCTGCACCAATCGCCAACTCCAATCTGAAGCCACGTGGTCTCTATAGTTTGACTCTGTTCTCTATGTGGCCAAGTCAGTTTCTTTTTTTTTTTTTCTTTTTTTTTTTTTTAAAGATTTTTATTGGGGAATTGGGGGGATGGGAACAGTGCTGGGGAATTGGGGGAAGGGGAACAGACAAGTTGCTGTCGTTTTTGTTCTTCAATCTAGTTGTGGAGGACGTTGCTTCACTGGCCCAAGTTGGCACCATCATTGCGCTCTTCCTGGGCGAGGCAGATCAGTCGCCGGCTTCTGGACGGCCGCTCACTGCGGCTGCTGGCCGCTCACGCTGGCTGCTGGCCGCTCACGCTGGCTGCTGGCTACATACAGTAGCCCATGGCAACCCACTGCCACAGGGACTGCAGCCTACGCCGTCGCCAGCGACTCATGGCAGCCCAGCTCCGGGTTGAGCTGTTGTTCAGCATCTTAGCTGTAGAGGGCAGTGTCACTGGCCCTCATATGTGGGATCCGAACCGGGGCCCTCTGGCATCCCAAGCGAGTTCTTAACCATCGCGCCACTCGGCCGGCCCCAAGTCAGTTTCTTATAATTAAAACAAATTCTAGGATGGATCCAAACTAAGGTTAAAAAACAATTAAAAAATTAAACTGTGTGGAATTCTGAGCTGGCAGGTGCCTGGCAAGCAAAAGAGAATTGGGGTTCAAGACCTAGACGCAAGCCACCAGCTCAGCCCTCTAAACTCCCAACCAGTCCTGCTCAGCACCAGGTCCCCTGGGAAAAGCAGACATGCTTCCATGGCTGTCATCTCCTCACATCATACAGGAGTCGTGAAGAGTCCAGAGCGTCTGGGAGGAACTTCCCGTGTATTTCTGATACAGGATGCAGCACCCTTACTTAATATTCCGTCATTTCTCCCATTTGCTACAAAGGGCGTGGCCTTCTCTCAGAACACTGCCTAACAGGGGACTATAGACACGTGGATACTCACAGTCTAGGGGTTCCGAATTCGTCAGGTGCTTTTTGAACTGCTCGTTCAAATCTTTGCTCACACCGATGTCTTGAAACATCCGCTGAAGCTTCGAGGTATACTCAAAGCCACAGGCTTGCTGAAAAAAACCCAGACAGTGGCCCTATTAATGCCTACAGAGATATAAATGCACACAGGGGATCTCATAGAGATCACAGCACACGACACGCTTAACTGTTGTTAAACTGCTCCTACAGCTAGTACTGTTTAACTGCATCTCAGTACAAATATGCACTGATGACAATTAATACACTATCAGAAATAATAGAGCTAGAAACTGAACAGTTACGTCTTCAGATGCACAGTATCTATCACTTGAGCGTCTAAGAGCAAGGATTTGTGATACTGGTAGAATACAATAACATAATTTGTCTGTGTTCTTATCCACTGCTATGGATTGGACTGTGTCCCCCAAATCCCAATGTTGAGACCCTAACCCCTAATGTGATGACTGGAGGTTGGGCCACAGTGAGGTAATTAAGTTCAGATGCGGTCCCAGGGCTGGGCCTCCATGATGGAACCAGCGCCATAGTGCCACGACCAGAAGAGACCAGACAGTTTACTCTCTCTTTCCGCCATGTGAGGACACGGTGCAGTAGCCATCAGCAATCCAGCAAGAGAGCCCTTGCCAGAAGCTACATCAGCTGGCACCTTGACCTTAAATCTCCCACCTTTGAACTTTGAGAAATCAGCTCCTTTTGTTTTTGTTTCAGTCACCCAGCCTGTGGTATTTTTTTACGGCGGCCCGAGCTAAATATGACACCCACATAACTGTAAGTTCAGGTCCAAGTGAAATATGCCCTTAGGCAGTAACAGGCCCGACAGGCCATCGAGCACCGACGCCAATGCAGGCAGA
The DNA here is from genome assembly GCF_001890085.2 of Hipposideros armiger. Lineage (NCBI taxonomy): Eukaryota > Metazoa > Chordata > Mammalia > Chiroptera > Hipposideridae > Hipposideros > Hipposideros armiger. The sequence continues at coordinate 1,317,073 of NW_017731820.1, read as the reverse complement.
GCGCAGAGGCGGCCAGATACAGAAAGGGCTGCTCCACAGCAAAGCAAGAAGCTGTCTGCCCTCCTGTAGGTACAAGGCTACAGATGGTAAACTACACCTGGAGCAAAACAAAACACCCGATGCCCCCAAAGCCAGCAAAATGGGATTACAGGCCGTGCCGCTCTGCCATTCTGATGGGCGACACAGGTGTGAAGCCAGGGTGTGAGAAAGCCAGGAGAGGATGCTAGGATGGTGAACAGACCAGGCTGTCACAGCAGGGTCCCCAAGAGTGGTGGGAAGGGACGGGGGAGCACGTGAGGTGCCAGAAGGCAGGCCTGCACTTGTCATTGTCACAATGACTCTGCTAGCTTTCCAGCAGTGAGCAGCAGAGCCTCCTTGCTCTACTCATGAACGACTTTGCCCACCTAACAACATTTCTGGGGAAACGAAGAACTTTTCTGGGGAAACACTGACTCAAAAACTGGCCTTTTTAAGAAAAAGATTGGGTTCACCTTTAATTTAGAGATCATGCTTGCCTCGGCGTCATCACTTGCGCTGTTCTGATGGACCAGCCTCTTGGCCAGCATCTTCGCATAGAACTTCTGGAACACGTCTTTGTCCTCTATGTACTTGAAGACCACCATCTGGCAAAGCCACCATGAGAACACACTTGATGAGCTTACAACCCGACGTCACCCCACACACACCGGAAACCAGCATGCGTGCGGTTTTATCTGGCCTGTATGCCATCGCTTATGATGGCAAAAAATACTGCCCCACAGTCTTTAAATATTTTCACCCCCCCCCCCTTTAATATCATTAGTTTGGTTAGGACAGTACTAATGAGGAAAGGACAAATGCTAAAATTAATGACTCAATTTAAGGAATAAAGCCATAGATTCAAAATAAAATAAATGATTCCATTACTTTTCCCATTTCAGATGCCCTCTATAAATAACCTACACAACAATGTGTCAGATAAATGGCTGCTGAAAACGGTATCATTATTAAGCACCTTACCACTTGATTGAGCGTATCTTCTAGTTCTGCTTCTTCAGGGTTCTTGGAACTGAAATTTTAAAAAAAGGCTGTGTTTTAAAACAAATCAGCACATGTTTTGTCAGCAAGCACCCCTCAGCCAACTATCACACCAGAACGTGGGTTTGAACACGGTCCTCTTCCGACTGGGCCCTGAAGAGGAAGTCTAGCATTTCTCACCTATGGCAACCTGGCAGTCTTATACTGTGATGCTCTCATGGGAGAACAGGTTATGAAACAATCATTTAGAATACCCAAGATGAAAATCAACAGATGTTTATTAAAAAGTTCACGAACATCCTGAATCGTTTTCCTTTAACAGAATCCATTTAAATATAATCCATTTACACATCAGCAAATGAACTTCTTTTCTAATTGTTTTCTACAATATGCTTTCACTTTGAAAAAATAAAAAGGCATATAGTTTCCTTATAATGGCCTAATAATTAGAGATAATGAAAAGGTTTAAACTACTATTAAAGTGTTGCCTTCCGTTTGTAGTTACGTCTACCAATCAGATGGCTCTCATTTAATGATTTGTCCTTTAACTGATGTGTCCAGAATGAACTGATTCATTCATTCTAGTCTATGAACAAAAATTAACTGAAAGGAAAGATTTCGGGGTCAATGAAATTTTAAAGGTTTTACTGCAAGAGTCCTTCACAAACAAAAGACCCCCATAAATGCATATAAAATTGGTCCCAGCCCCCAAACAAGAGGTGCCGACGAGCTGCTTCTGCTGAAGAGCGGCTGGTTCAGAAGCGCTATCCTGCTCCCACAGGCCAGGGCTGCGTCTTCCCGCAGCCGTTCAGTTCGGCACCTACGTGACTCCATTCACCACCTTCCCCAACACAAGCTAAGCTCATCAAAGCCAGGCACTGGGACTGTCTGCCCTTCTGTCTGCTTTTGTGCCTTAATTTAGAAACCAAGAGGCCTGATGACGGCCATTCATGAACAGACAACAGGCAAAAAGGACACTGTTGTGCCAAACAAAATACGGAGGTCCCCACTACGGTACCACCCTATTTAAAACATTAAAGATTTTTATGTCACATAGCCTAAAAAATGAAATCAGGTCAGGAGAGGCATTTCAACTTCAAGTCCATTTTCATTCCTGAAACGAATACGTTAGAGGATCTGACCAGAGTTGCTAAGTTATACATTAGACCAGCACTGCAAAAATTATAAAAAAAGCCCAAATACTCCATCCTCACTGGCCTTGGGCAAATGGCTTTCTGATAAAGTTAGAGAAGGACATCGACCGTATCAAACGTTTCCCCATGCCTGTCAGGAGGCCACGCAGCTGTCCAGAGCTGTTAACACAGTAAATTACATTAGATTTGCTACTACTGAGCCATCCTTACATTCCAAGAAAGCTATATGTCTCAGGGAAGTATTCTCCCATTCACTGACAAATTTAGTTTGCTAACATTTTACTTAAGATTTCCACAACTTCACTGTAAGTGAGACTTGTTTGCAGTCTTTTCTTGGTACATGTAGGTATTCTCTGTCTTTTTCATAAAGGGGTTATGTGAGCCTTGGGAGCTGTCTAAAATACAATTTATTAACATAAAAAAAAAACCTGTACAGTTTGGGGGTGTGAAAAACTATCACGACATTTGTTGATGTGATAACTGGAATAACAAAATAAGCTGAGCATTCCTTCACTGAAGAAGCTGTTCAAGTGGAAGAGAAGCCGAGGACAAAAACTATAACACACACACAAACAAAAACATTTGTGCGACCTTCAGAAAACACAACCCAGAGATTGTGTGGCCTCTAGCTCTGAACACACATACACCGATAGGAAAAAATAAGATGGTTAAAATATAAAGAATATCAAACAGCTATAAAACAAACTCATTAAATAAAGATAAATGCTAAAAGTACATGGGATAACTGAAGTACTTGAGTACATGGACAGTCTTCAGTTTTAAAAAACAGCCAGTGGGAGCTACTGAGATTTTCAACTGGAAGAAACTTCAGCTAGAGCAGGAGAAAAGAACTAGCGAGGAGGAAAAATGGCTGCTTTCTGCGGTCATCACCACCCTCTTACAAGCAGCTCACCCCACCCAAGGGAACTGTATTTAGCTGACTAAACGGGTCACGCTGCCTGCCATGCTTACAGACGCTAGTAATGTATGAAAAAAATTAAAATGACCTGGACATGTACGAAGTATCTTTTAGGAAGACAAAGATGCATGCGTTTTAAAGCATTTTCTCAAGGGGTACAAAAATTACAATTTAATGTATGTAAAACGTAATATAAGTTTTAATTTCTCAATGAAAGCTGGGATTTTAAGTAGGTTTACTAAGAAAAAACAGTCATCAATACCTCTTCTTCAACAAGGAGTCGCAGTATCGAGCCAGCAACTCAGGGGACTTGCTGGACGACTGAGCCATTTTGGTGACTGCGTTGTTGTTTATGAAGCGCCCACAAGCCTGCGGATCACACAACACCCAATCAGAGGACAGCGGGTTGACACGTGATCTCCTGCCCGGGAAGCCACGCCCACACCCACCTTGTCCAGCGCAGCCACGAAGCCAGCGTCGTTGTTGAACGCGGACATGACCAGGGCGTTGTACTTTTTATGAACATCCAACACTGTCTGTACATACATTTTGGGGTCCTTTAGGGGAAACAAACAAAAGCTGGTTACTGGGGATGAAATTGCATATGAATGTGCTCCTATGAATATATTCCAAAAGGTTTCGATATTGCTTCAAAGACGTCGAGTAAGATCAAGAAATAGTTTTGGCTCCATCATTAAACACACAGGACGTTTTGTTTACAGATATAATAATGCGTATTTTCTACACCCAAAATTAAATACAAATTTCAAGCTCATCTGAAAAAGTGATTTTTTTCCAATTATTTGAAAATAGAAGGGATCATAGAAAACGAAGTTTTAAAAGGGATAGCTTTGTTTAGCCAATAATTGTTAAAAATTCACATTCTAGTCTTGTTTCAGCTGGGGAAACCCATCAGCTAGTTTTCTGGAACTTAGTTGGGCAGGTGATGCAAAAGTAATGCAGGGTTTAGGTCCGAGGAAGCGTGGGCGAGAGGCGGGGTCAGACGTGGCCGTGAGGGGCTGACTAGCCCACTGGCCAATCAGGAGACTGGTGTGGACAGAGAACGGGCACAAGGAGGGGCAGGCCTGCCCCGGGAGACAGGCACAGCACAGGGTCTCTGGACAAAGACACATCGTAACGGGGACCAAACATCAAGGTCCGACACAGGAGAGGCTCCGGCAGCCGTGCAGAAGGAAGGCCGCAGGATGGGGGCCAAGGAGACAGGCCTGAGTGACCATAAAGACAGAGGGGCTGGTGCTGAGCCCGAACAAGGCCCATGACAACCAAAGTGTGAGGCCGGCGCGTATCGCCAGTTTACACACGAAGAAACCAAGTCACAGCGAAGCATCTGGCCAAAGGTTTAAGTGGCGGCAGGGCCAGGCTGGGACCCAGGCAGCCTGACTCCCGAGCTCAGCATCTCCTCCACAGTTCCGCAAAGGGAAAGGCCTGGATGACAAGCCAGCTGCAGTGCTGACAGCCACCCTGCTGCTGGGTGTCAGTAGGAAGCCTTCCCCGCACCCTCGGGACACAAATCGCGTCACCTCACAAATGGAGGCCCGAGGGGCAGCGAGCTTAGGTGGTTTGCAAACGTTTCCTAATTGCTGACAGATAGTAATCTTCAGGATTCAGGAATGAGAAAGCAGAATTCCCCAAATCCTAAGTATTCTGCATTTTTGTAACACTTTATTTCCTTATTTTCAAACAATGAGTAACCATTAAGAGCAAGTCATTTTTCTCTGATAGGGTATTACGAAGAGTTCCAGGGGTTTTCTGTTAATAATTGTGAAATAAAAATCACTTAAAATATTGAAAGCTAATATCACATATATTTACCATTAAAACACACACAGTATTAACTGGCCCATCAGATACAATATCCTGCGTTCTGCACCTGTGGTCTTATTCATGAGAGCACCTCCCAGCTGGGCGTACGCTGTACTTCATATAAACTCATTTCTTTTTTTAATAATGAAAATATTGTCTGCTTGACTTGATTTCGGTTTTGCACTGAAACTGGTAGTGCTTTTCCAGTTCAGATCGCTTTCTGACTTCATGTCAAGTTATTTCACAGCATTCACATACTTTTCTCTTTGTATGTTTTTGTTAAAGTACTTACAAAAAACTTTAGCCTACAGCAAGTATCCAAACACTGGAAAATGCCAGCAAACATTATTGGGTAGCATTGGAAAAAGATAACATTCAAGGTGAAGGTCAACACATCACTAAGAATTTCATGTGAAAATCGCCAACTGAAGAGCTTATTTTTGCTTCCAAAACTTGCTATTTTTCTTGGAACACCACTCAGAGGAACTCACAGGATTTACATAAAGTATATTATGTATATCATATGTAAATATTTATTTTATTTGCAAGAATGACTCACCCTTCGCAGCAGAGATACACACACACACACACACACACACACACACACACACACACACACACTAACCTGGCATCACCTACAAGGAAGACTGACTGACTGATGAGGTTGCACTGCTTTTCTACCACAAGCTCTTGTCCTGGGCCCAAGACAATGACCTTCACCTTCGACTATGCACATCAGCACCCCTGCCATTGCTCTGGACTGTCATCAATGGGTTCTTCTGACCCAGGAATATCTGTGTTGACTATTATGCTAGCTGAAGATTATAATGCTTTCCCGTTTTCTTGACCAGTTTTTCTCCAAGTCAGGATTTGGAGAAACATAAATGTCTCATGAAATGCCAGGAAGGATTTCTTGACAAGACAAATCTTCCCCAAGGGCATAGATGTCCTCAGACTCCAATTTCAAGGGTTCTTTTTACTACAGGAGACCCAGCCAGGAGTGTGGCTGGTGAGAAGTCAGGATTTGAATGGAATCCGCTAGGGGAAAGTGTGCTGAAGCATTTGCCCGTGGAAATCTGAATTTAGCATTTGAGAGCCAGAGAAAAGCCACTTAGGAACCTGGACGGGCATATGGAGACAGGCACACACACTGAATAGTAGAGAGAATTTTATGGAAGGAGCAGCCAGCAGTGCCACACAGAGAAAAGACGTTCAAGAGGTGAGTGATCAGCCATCAGGAGGTAAATTATGCTCTTTAGGTGTTTCTGAGGGCAACACAAACAAGGAGAGAGGAAAGATTGGTTGGATCAAATGCCTGCTTTTTCAAGAAAATGATGACTCATGGATTTCTGATGTTTGTTTAAAAATGACTGGAGTAGTGATGGGTTCAATGCAGGACTATTGGTTTATTCAGTAGTCCACAAAGAGCTCTTTGCGTAAGAAACACGACCCCGTTCAGGGCTGGTCCCCGGAGAGATCTCACCCAACTCTGGTGGTTTCAGTTGTCATCATTCTGCCAATGACGTCACATTCATCTCCAGACCTGACCAGACTTCCCCACTCAGCTCCAACCACCTGCCCTTGGAAGTCCCGGGGCTGCAGAGCTGACCTGACTGGCCTCCCTCACCTGCTCTGGATGTCTTTCTCCAGGCCTTTTCTTTCTGTTTTCCTTGTCTTTTCTTGCGACATACTATTGTGGGAAAAACTCAAATATATTCAAAATCCAAGAACGGTAAATCCACCCCACGCACTCACTGTCTAGCTTCAACAACGGTCACAGGCAAAGCAAGTCCACTGCCAAGTCTATTGCTCTCCCTAATTCCTTCCTCCCTCCATCCCCACCGTAAGCAGCCCATGTCACTTTCCATCTCAACAACTGTATCGACCTAACTGGTAAACTCATGACTTTATCCTTTTAATCGGTTTTCCACGTGATAGAGATTTTTTAAATAGAAATCTGATCTTGTCAGTTTCACCCTCTCATTACAACCCTTACCAGTTTCCTCTTGCCCTCAGGATTCAGGGAGTATCATTAAAACGGCTTTCATGGTTTCAGTTTTACCTTGTGCCACTCCCTTCTCCTTGTCACAGCAGACCTCTTGGTTCTTAGAATGAGTAGTGTTTACACCACTGAGGGTCTCTGCTCTGTCCAGGATCCCCTTTGCCTCGTTAGCTCCAACTCTTCTATCGGTCTCAGGGAAGCTCTCTGAATTTCTAAGACAGCTTAGGCCTCCCTGTTGAATGCAGGGCCCAAACCCCCTGGATACTGATCACACCGCGAGTCGTTGCTAAGCGTAGCCTGTCCTGCTGGGCTTAGGCTCATAGAAGCCTGCCAAGACCGCGCCTACGTTGTTCACCGCCGCTGTACGTCAGTGCCAGAGCAGCAGCATTCACCAGCTCTGTCTCCCATGGCTGAATCAGAAACAATGAGACTCGTAACTGAGTTGTTACTTTTCACTCCACACATCTCCTAAAAGGATAATTCTCACAAAGAGAAAATATGCTTTAGGAGCCTCACAGAGCTTCTATTTTATCTGATCTCCTCTTGAGAGAGTCCGAGGGCAGCCAGTATACATTAGATGTGTTTCCCTAAGCAATGCCGGAACAACGCCAGAGGGGCATATCGGGGTGCAGCAGGCTCGAGGGGGCACCATCACCACTTCGTGTCTATAAGCTGGTGCTCTCCAAGCCAACGACAGATCTGACCAGTCCCTGGAAAGCTGCCCTCAGCTGGAGCCACCTGAGGCACCCACATGGCTCATCCAGCAGGGACTCACGAAAGCAGACCCACTGCAGGAGATCTGAGGACGGTCAGCCATGTCCCAGCACCACAGGGCACACAGGGCCACTTGCTGACGTCCTTACCTTGAGACCACTTCAGGAAAGGGAAAGAAATGCTCTCACTGATTAACAAGAACACAGCATGGAATTTTTTCCCCCATAAGCATTAGCACTTGATTAACATTATCTCCACACAAAACCCAGGGAAGAAGTTTCAGAAATAGAACAATCACAAACCATCAACTACAGAGAAAAACACGTAACAATTTGTGGGCATGCAGACTGCCCACGCCAACAGTTACCTGTGAAGTTCTAACCCTGGGCTGGCTCTCCCCATCGCTCAGCATGTTTCTGAGGGGCTCCTGCCACTGCCAGTCTGTGTGCACCCAGGGAATAAAATTAATTAACTAATGCGGAAAACAAGAAAAAACCCCCAAGAAACTGGGGGCGAATGGGAAGCCTCATATACTAACACAATGTCCTTGCATTTTTTTCTGGGCCTTTTCTGCTCTATCGCCTAATCTCTTTTGATATGCAGAAATCAGCTACTTTTCTGGCTGAGAGAGGTGTAAAGTTTAAAACACCAGGACAAACCTAGCAATTTACCTATTGCTTTCTAGTCGCATCACACTAACTTCTGTCCACCTAATATTTTCATCTAGTGATCGTGGCGCTTAGTGTCAGACCATAATTAACAAGCGCGTGGCTTCTGGTGAACTGTTACGAAGTCCTGGTCTCAGTTATGGAACTGTGGGCTTTTCTTTTTGACCCTGGCCCTCGTCACAGTCCTGCTTACTCCCCCGGTCCTGGCTCACACACATCGCCCCTCAATCCACGGGGAGTCCCCTTGGTATTACCCTGTACGCGCTGAGGCTCTAAGCTGGCTAGATTCAGGCAATGAGTGATCGGAGGTGAAAATACTAAATTTTCCAAGTGGGATTAAATTAGACTTGCCGGGACAATGATGTTTCAGAAAGTAGTCATTACACTAGTTCAGACGCAGGGCTGTGCATCTCAAGGGACAGGTGTTGAGAGAAGGTCAAGGGCAGTCTCCAATCGGTCTTGAGTCAAGCAGGGGCCACTTCAGGACATGAAAAGTATATGGTAAAGATTAAACCAAAATGTAGTTTGATGTGGGGTCTAGAGTCAGATTTGGGTGGGGACAGGCTTCCATAATTGGTTTGCTTGTGAAAGGATTAAAGCCTTCCCTAGAGATGAAAGGAAGAAGGGTTTATCCTGAATGTAAAACTTAAACAACGAATCTTTTCATAGCCTGGATATCCTAGAGTAAAATGGACACTTGTGTACTTTTTCTTTTAAAGACAATGGTTATTCTTTTCATCCCATGACAAGACAGAAAATAAATTCACAAACTTTGCTACATGCTTTCTGAACCAATTTATCCTGTCAGTGTATATTGGTTCCTTGTGTAACTTCTGACTTACGTACAAAACTACTTCTTTTGTCCTAAAACAGCTCCTTACTCCCTCCACTTTCTCCTTTCCCACATCCACTGCATTGAAACTGGTACATTTCTTTCCTTTTGTTTTTTAAAAAATATTTTATCATGGAAAATTTTCAAATACACTCAAAAACGAACAGGAAAGTCAGCCCCATAAACGCATCACCCAGCTTTAAGGGACAGCCAACAGCCACAGCAGCCTAGGGTTTTCACATCCCACCCTCCTCAGATTTTAGGTTCTATGCATGTGTATTCCATCTCTTTTCACCAAACGGAGCCACGTCAGACCCAAATGTGAGGTCCCCTTGCTAATTTTATCACCGTGTGGATAATTTCCTTCATTACCATCCACAGATTGATTAAATCAGGGCTAAGTCATTCAAGCCTTGTACTCCAGAAGAGAAAGGGAATCTTGGATGGATAAATAAAACCCGAATCTGCCAGGAGCCCCCAACACTGCTGCCACCCTGTTCATTCTGGTGTAAGTTCACACACAATCGGGCTCTTGTAATTGTTTCTAACTCCGTTTCTCAATGCAAACCTCAGCACTTTCCCAAGGTCCTAGATTCATGCCTTAGTCTTATCCTGACAAATGTCCGTCCAAGCTACCCAATTTTATTTGGCCTGTAAAACTCTCCATTTCAAGTGCTCCCTTGATAAGCTCTCCCAGTTCCGGTCCCGAGTTCCAGTCTCCCCTGTCTCAGGACCAGTTTTCTCAAAGCTGCAAATACCCTTTCACAACTCTGCTCCCTACTCCACCCCTGCAGCCCAGCACCCCACTGTCAGAACAGCAGCCTGCGGACATCAAAGTACCCACAAGCTCACTCCTGTTGACTTACATTTCAGTTCCAGTCAGATTGAGGACACTAAATCAAGACATGGTTTCAAAGAGGACTCTGTGCTTAGCTGCTGCCATTTCTGCCCTGAAGACAGAGTGCTGACACTTTCCTTTATAATCTGATTTATGGTCATTCACTAAGCTCTCTTTGTAGGGAAGCACAACAGCCCCCGGCTACTTGGACTCGTGTTAATTAAAAATTCAACACGGAACCAACTGTATCGCCAAACATTCACTGGCAAGTGCTTACAAGTCTGCATTTTGGGCTCTGTTCCTGGTCTTTACTTTGGCTATTTATTCTACTATGAGCTGGTGCGATGGGAATCGTAAGGCCGGCCTATGACTTGACAGCGCATTTACTTGTCAGGGGAGCACTGGCGGCTGTCCACATCACTGGTGTCCCCTCCAGCATGGGCCACTGGGGGAAGCATCCCAGTTCTGAGGGGAGTGAACTCGATCCTGAGTCATGGCTTACTCTCTGGCCACTGGGACTCAGGGAGCTGACTGTCTCTCCCGGCAAGCTCCCTGTACCGACTAGAATCGGGGCGCAAGTGACACACCCCTGACTAACTGGAGCACCAGATTTCCCTGCGCGCTGAGTGCTACCTCCCACTTAGCTTCCTCCCTATGCTGCTCTAATGACTTCATTTATCCTGCTGTCCTTTGCGCATTGTGTGTACAGCCCTGGTTCCTGCTGGGAACGACGAGGAGTAGAATGAAAACCTAAGTCCTGAGCCTGTTCTGTACAAGGCATTGTGCTGAGCTCTGAGGACATGGAGATGGACAAAGCCATCCCTGCAGAGGACATTTATAGACCTCTGACGTCCAAAGTAGTGTGAACGTCATGGAAATAGTCCAACGTGCTACTATTTCAAAGGGGTGATTGAGGAGGCTTTGTGGAAGAAACAGCACTTGAGCTGGGTTTGGAGAGAGAAACAAGTGTTTAACAGGTAGGAAAAAAGGACTGTGGCGAAGCAGTGAGAGCTAGGGAGGCTCAGCAGGTGTGTCTTTGGGAGCGACTCCAGCCCAGGTTAGAGGAGGATGGAGTCACAGAGGACGCAGCTGGAAAGGAGGTGGCGGCCGCGGAGCAGACGTCTCTTCCTCGTCACCACCAGCATCATCCTCAATAAACACCTGTGTAAGACACTAACACTAAAACTGCAGTGAGTGTGCAACTGTAATGAGGTGTCAACCTTACTCTCAGGGGACTTATAGTCGATGGCGGAGTGATAGGAGACACAAGTTATACACAGAGTGGCACGTGATCGTTTTTTTAATGCCTTAAGGGTTTAGGATTGGGGTACAGTCCCTTAGGGTTGAAATGGCTAGTGGAGAGCTCTTTTGAGGAAGGAGGATTTGAGGGGGCCTTAAAAGCAGGCCTAAGGCACCAGAAGGCAGGTGACTGTGTCACAGGCAGCAGATGGTAGCGAGTAGACAAGGACATGTGTGGTATGGGGGAGAGGGAACGGAGACAGAACAGCTTCACTGGAAGACGAAGTTTGTGAAAATGGGGGCAAATTAGAAGAGAATTTTGATTTAATGTAATACTAAAGATTTAATATACTGTCATAGGGAACAGGTTTTATTTTGCTTTAAAACAAATAATGAATGTGGCATAAAACTGTTAATGTGTTAAACAGCAGTTTTGAATATTAAACTGCTGAGCATTATGAGGGACACACGGGAATGGGAGCGATGCAAGGCCATCCGGGAGACGGAGTGATGCGGCCCAGATTAAGATGGTAGCTTAGGACCGGACAAAAAATGCTCAGAGAGTCAAGGAAAAGGCAAAGTCCACGCTCTGAATCCTCGGAGGACAGAGTGGGGACAGCTCGCCTCAGGCAGGTGCCTCCCGCATGGAGAGAGGATCCTGAGGCTGTGTCCAGGCTCAGCTGGAAATTACACCACATTAGGTTACTGCTGCTGCCATGGCGAAGGACGAAGGCAGGGAGGTACACACACACCACGCAGCTGCCACCTTCGTGCTATGGACCAGAGGGAGGAGGATGTGAGTGTGAAATGGACCTGCAATACAGTCACTTCCAGGTGAGGTCCTGGAGAGTCAGCGAGCGGACCAGGTGAGGCATTTCAACTCACAATTCCTGACATCAAGTCCACTGCAGGAATGCCATAAATGCTTGAATGAATGAAGACTGAAAACAACGATTTCAATTTTACCTGTAACATTTGTTGGCTCTGAGTTGTAACACCAGGTAGCACCACGCAGCTAGTTGTTTTGGGAGATTAAAATAAATAAATAAAATTAGGAGCCCAGCACAGGGCCAGCCACACTGTGGGCTTCAGCCTTTAAAATGAGCATCTGAAGGTGTGGGCTCTGCTGTCGAGATGCTCCCAGGAGATACACGTGGAGGGGGCCCATCCTCCTCCCACACGGCAATACTGACTATTTTCCTCTAAGTTGTTACTCTGCTGCCAATGACGGAACACATTTATAGCGCTCTGGCACATCCATGCAGGCACACAAGATCTTTCAAATTTTTGACTTCCAAAAGAGATTTAATGCTGGGTGAAATGTGCTAATTTACCAATGCTGCCCCACTTTCTCCTCAGTCCAGAAATCACACCTGGGTATCCTGCCTATGAAACAAACTCGCCTATTAGAAAGTTACTTATCTAATAGATAAGCATGATATCGGGGGTGGGAGGGCAGTAGATTGGGGGGGGGGATTGTTACTTTGTGAGGGTGAAAAGGATAACTATTGCATTGTTCTGTACACCTGAAACTAACAATATAAAAAAAAAAAGTTACGTACCTGATCCTTTGCTCATCTCTAAACCAGTTTTAAATCCCATCCTTGAATGTTTGCGTACAAGGTTCCCGAAGTCCTACTGGTACCCGATGCAATATGCTAATTTATCCTGTAGGCAGCAATGACCTCAATCACGAGGTTACTCCTCTGGAGAGAACTCTGCCAAACATGCTGGAATCTTGCATGATGGGGGGTGGGATGGACCCACGCTGACCTGCTTCCATGTCCCTTGGCTGAGAAGCCCGATCAATCTCTGAGGAGCCCTGAGCCCAGGCTGCAGTGCGGGAGCGCTGCCAGGCCTGGGGGCCTGGGTGGTGGGGCAGGTCCCAGGACCAGCTGAGTTCAGCCCTCCCAGTGGCACTCCCCTGAGGACACTACCGTCCTGGTTTAGGTGCGGGATGGAGATACCACCAGGGATTCCCCTAGCGCAGGCCTTTAAGTTTCAACTCTGTTTTCACTACAAAAAAAAATGCCTTAGAAAGTTTTTAAGTAGATTTTGAAGTTTGTAACACATAAAATATTACTTGAATCACACTACAGATTTGAAACCTATAATAATTTCAGGCTAGGCCAGAGTAAGCAAGCAGTAAAACTGTTTTCTAACCAAACTGATGGTATAAATGGAATCAGAGGGCTAGATAACTTAAACTTTTTAGCCTGTGAAAAATTTACGCAGTGCCTTCTGTGGCATTTAATATGCTAATTATAAATGCTTCTTATACACTATGACTCAACTCAATTAGGCAACATTTTTAAACTTTAAGAATTGTTTTCTCAAAGTAATTAAATACCTCCTACAATTATATATAATGATTGTAGTGTTTTTTACTAACACAAACAAGCTTAATTTCTAGTAAAACAATAACTGCTGGTAAATACAGTTTATTTGTGCTGTTTATTGCTGACAGATGAAGTTTCCACAAATAGAGAATTTTACCTAGAAGCTGGGCTTTTGCTTTAACTGGCCATGAAAAAGTACACATCAGATTCAAGACTCACTGATCAGGCCAACCAGGCATTCTAAAGGACTGCATCCTAAAGGTAAAACAATGGTACCTGAGAATGAGAGAGAGAGGATTTCTCCGATCTAGGCCCTGTCCTTGGCTGGGCAAAGATGGACATTCAGAATGCCCCATCATTCTATGAAAACAAAAGCAATCTATGATATTTATTTATAATCTAACTCTTAAATTAACCTCTTATCTAACACATCACAGTTTACTCGTACATGAAGAAGCAAAACCAGCCTCTAATCCCCGTCTGAGGAAACAACAGACTTACCACTTAACTTGTTTCAAGGAAATTTAAAGTCTTTTACTTGGCTCTGCTGCCCAGACAGCTAAATCGAGTTTTAATTTAACAACCATGAAAACACCTCATGTTACTGAAAAATATCTTCATCAACCTGGCCTCTTTTGAATGACATGTGCGCGTGTGTGTATGTGTAACAAACCCTTTAAAAAGGAACATTTAGTTTGGAAATAAACATCAAGATGCACGGATAATTTTTAAAAGTTTTAACAATTAAAACTGTACACCATTGTAAAAACTGTGGTCGCCACTGCCGAGCACTTACGCACACTGATTTAAGGAGCACTTCACAAGTACTACAAAAACCCTAAGGTAGACACTGTCATTATTCTGTTTCTTCTAAACTGACAGACAAGAAAAGCAACTCGCCAAAAGTTCCAGTTAGTGCTGGCGGAGCTGGGGTTTGAGTCCAGACAGACTGTCCTGAGGTCCGCACTCAATTACCCCACTGCCACACCACACTGTATGTGTCCCAATGCTACGACCTCATTCTTAAGCTTACACTAAAAGCTGGAACTCTTTTTCACAAAACCCACTAACTAAGCCAGTTCCCTTCCACCGAAGTGTAAAATTATTTTATAAACCTAAAGGTAGCCGTTTACATTCATCCCTCTAGTAATTCATAGAGGTGGCAACAAGACAGCAAGCAACCCCCCTAATTAAAAGTGAAAAAGGAATCTTCCAAAGACAGCAGGGACATAAAGACTTTAAAAAATGTATTAAAGAGAGTATTGTTAAAAATAATTAAGCACAATAAAATCAGAGAGAAAAAGTTCTCTGATTCAGTCATAGCATTAACTATGTTCTAGAAACTTCTCTTCTCCATTAGTTCTCCCAAACACTATCAGCGTTCAAGATCATAGTAGGGACAAAACTGAAGACAACTTAACCTGTCTCAGAGACATGTCATACTTCCTATGTAAAATTATTACTTGAATTCTTGCTACCCTAGCAGGGATATTCTATGGACCTCCTGGGGGCTGGGAGGTGGGTAATGGGAAATGCTATAAACTTCAGGGTCTTTCCAGGGCCAACAGCCTTGTGATCTTGAACTGGAGGGCAGATCTCAGGTCAGTCCTGTGGCCTGCGGGGGCCAGAGCAAAGCTTCCGAGAAGTTTTAGCCTGTTCTTTCTATGGAACAATCTTCTAGTGTATAAAATATAAAAATGAGAAGATATAAAGAAAAAAATATATCAAGAAATGACATCCTTAATGCCTAGTAAGTGTCATAGAAGAGTTTTTGGAGCTATTTACCAAAGAAGTTTGTGAATTGTCTTTAAAAAGACACATCAAGGCTCTCTATAGGAGTCTATTGAAAATCTTACCACTTGCATTCGTAAATGGAGACACACAACACACGTCTGCAGTGTGTGCGTGGAAATGGTTAGGCTGGCTGATTTTCAGTTAAATAGTACTTACATTTAAAGCTGCTTCTCCACACTTTTCGATTGCTGCAAGACCCTGATTATGAATGTGCGTCTCCAGCAGTTTTTTCAATTCTCCTAGGCCATCCTGGATTCTAGATACAAGATTATACATGCGACCCAAATCTGAAAGGAGGAGGAGCCACTTTTATGCACTGAAATAAACTCTGCATATTCATTCCATTAATCATGTGTTTATATTGAGATGAAAGATACTGAAATAAAATGACCATGTTTTTAGACCCTAATAATAAAAGTACTTAATTTACAATAAAATAGTTTGTATTTAGTATATGTATATTTAACTAAAAGTAACAATGACGTTTCTCTATTGTATGTTTATTTTCCCCCTTACTATAAGAATCCACTAACATAATAGAGAAAAAAAATCTTTTTATCAGGGAACATCTGACACTTCCTAAACATGGAGATATCATTTATGCCTGCAGTATAACAGGCACATATTTATTTTTAAAAATGAAATTTAAGGCGAATACAAATATCCACTTCAACTATACAAACGAGTCACAAAAGGACCCCCCAATTTTTCATTTATTATATGTATGGTACATGACTAGTTTATGAGGGCCAAAGAAGAAAAATCCCAAATCCAAATGCCAACCTTTCATTGAGCTTCTAACATGTCCCAGTAAAACATGGGAGGGGAAAGAAAAATACAAAATAACAGCCTTTTCATCTTAAAGAATTTTCAAAAGAAAAACATTAAAAAAAAAAAAATTAGGGGTAGTATCATTTAATGCTAAAGTCATGGAATAAGTTATATTTCATATTAAACTGAAAAGATGCTCTTCTCCCAAAGCCATACCCCCAAACACTCTACAGAGATCAATCAATATATAAGGTAGACAATCACATATTAATCTTTTAAAAAAATGAGTGATGTTGGTAATGCTGTTAACTCTTAAGAACTTCAAGGTCAAAACTGCAGATTGTAATAAGTATCTACAGTTTGGGAGTCTTAGCGGCTCACCTTCATTTTTATCAGCATCCAGTAAGTTCTGAAACTCTGTGTGGAAGATTTCCAAATGCTTCTCAATGAGCACCTGCTCACACTTCCTTGCTAGCTCGTCCTGGGTGCTTTCGTGAAGATAGACCTGCACTCTCCGCTGTTCCTCGAGCAGACGGGCCTCTGCCTGGAGAAATTAATTCAAGTGAACGGTCTGAATTCATTTTTAAAGAAATGTTGTGTGAAAAACGACAAATTAAACTCACAAACCTGCTCCAATCACATATGATTTAAGAAAAAAGGGGGAGGGGTTATCTGATTGTAGGGTGAATGCCATATTTAAGCAGGCACTGACGGGTTCCATTTTTTCTACAATATGTATTTCCCATTCAAACTGCTCTTTAAATGATTTACCGAGGTTATAATTATAACTTTTCTTCCTTTAGCTAGGTGGTTTTCCACCGTTGGGGGTAATACCGCTCGCTACCTGACACTCTGAGATACCTGCTGATCCTCTCCCCTATACGCAGCACACCAAGAACCACTACTTTTGACTGAAAGCTGCTTGAAGTCAAGAGTCACATAAATATAATCCCTGAAATGACCACATGGAAATAATTATTAGTAATTAGACTTTAAAAAGGCTTTTTTATGGCTAATCTCTTGCCAATCACTAACTATATACCTCTGAAATAGACTGGATTACTTATGCATCTCAATTTCTTACATTTCCCTTCAAGAAAGAAAACAAAGATACAATTTAACAGAGCAGCAAAATTAATGAAAGTCATATGTGTGGTGTAAAGTATCATCAAGGAACCACTACATTTTCAAAGCAAAATAGAAATTTGAATGATAATCTGAAATTATTCAGGTGATCTGAAAAACAGAGACAAAAACTATTTTGTGTTATAAAAATGCCAATCCTCTCCAAAATGATTTTTAAATTTCGTATAATTTTAGAGAAATCTGGAAAAATTCACCTGGAAGAATAAACATGCAAGAGCTAAGAAAACATAAAATAAAACAACGGCAAGGCAGGACTGGCAACTGTCAGGAATTAATAACAATGGGATAACTGTTTAAACTGTAGAACAGAAGTTAGAGCCTTACACATTCTAAATAATGAGTTAAATGTGAACAATAAAATAAACTTGGAAAATAGTATGTGTCAAAAGGTGATTACAAAATTCTTTTTAAGAACAATGAGACATTTCTGTGCTTTAACTTACAAGTTCTGAGAACCTGCTGCTTCCTGTCTAGTGTTTCATCAAGCCCAATAACCTCAAGCGCCAAAGCTGACGAAATGTAGGACACGCACACCCAAAAGCACATTTTTTTGGTTTTACGTTATATCTGTTTCCCAGGAGAACATAACCATCTTGGGCAGCAAAAACTCATCTCCCTTAAAAACTTTGCTTTCTCCTGCAACTTACTTTTACCCCTTCCCAACAAGGCTGAGGCACTCTCTGGGGGGCACTGGCTTTCCATCTCTTGTACAAATAGTAGCATTCTAGCGATTACAGAAACATCAAAGGCCAGAGAGGCCTCATGAATCACTT
The DNA here is from genome assembly GCF_001890085.2 of Hipposideros armiger. Classification (NCBI taxonomy): domain Eukaryota; kingdom Metazoa; phylum Chordata; class Mammalia; order Chiroptera; family Hipposideridae; genus Hipposideros; species Hipposideros armiger. The sequence goes on along the minus strand of NW_017731820.1, from coordinate 1,299,043 downwards.
ATTTTACATATAGGTAAAAAAACCAAGGTCCTACGTGTTGTATTATTAGGCTTCAGGATTCTTTGTTGGTTCAAAGTCAGGCTCTTGATCATCACTGTACTTGGCAGGTAAGCATATTAGAACACCAAGATCAAATTCAAAATTATTGACTAAATAAAGACTATCCCTATTAATTCTAGCAGGATCATTTTGTGGTAAAAAAACAAAGTGAAAAACAAAACAAAAACTGCAACAGATCAAAAAAGAGAAGCAAATTAAATGAAGGTATATTTTATTTTTAAAGTTTTTTTTTTTAATGACTCTAGAAACCTAGGATAGTCATACTAATGTTTTATAGCTCAGATTGGTCTCAATTACATGCGACAGTAAGATACGTCAAAACGCTGGTGTGGCCAAGGGCTGTTCCCTCATGGAAGCCATCCTCGGAGACAGAAGTCTCCAAGGATTCTTAAATGTTTCCACTCAAACACAGGCCCCCAGGGATTCTGCACAGCTAGCCCAAGTTGGCTTCTGAAAGCAGAATACGTATTTCCGGATGTTCACGCTTTACCTCAATATTGTTCACAGTTTTGTATTCTATTTCCTGATAGAACATTTTAATATGAATATAATTTCTCCTTAAGTTACTGAGTAAAATGTGCAACCTTTTCTCCTGTGGTTTTGCATATACTGCAGATTCTGAAAATGTGTGTGTGTGATACCAAACACTTTTAATCTTTACCAAGCACCAAATAGAACATATACATATAAAGTACATATTTGAATTAGCTTATTATTCCCATTTTACAGATAAGGAAGCTGAGGAACAGGTTAGGGACAACCCTCTAGTGAATGGTGGGGTAGGGAATTTTAAAGTTTTGAGCTGCAAGGCTATAGAGAGGGAAAAGCAGAACTGTTCGCATGGTTAATTCCAACTTTCTGCTTACAGGCTGTCTGCGTGAGGACTTCCAGAACGTGAGAGAAGTCACGTTTGGTAAGATGCACCTGGGTTTGGATCAAACCTTTCATCCCCCCAGAAAGAAGTCGCGTCTAAGAGAACCGGAATGCGGGCAGCACGCTTGCTTCCTTGAAGGCGGGGCTCAGGCTGGATTGGAAACACCCAGGCGGTCCAAAACCTCCGCTCTCCAACTTGCTGATGTGAAAACCAGACCGCCCTGCTTCGGGGGTGCGTGTGTGGCTCGACCTAAAAGGCTGATTTCTGTTACACCAGAGTGTAGTCTCCTCGGTGTGGATAACGGACTGGACCACAGCTCACTACAAAGTCCCTAAAAAGAACAGATCGCACCACCACCGTGGACGTTGTGTACCTCGATAAAGAAAAAGCCCTGCGGGCTTTTACAACACAGGCTGCTTGAAACGACTGAAAGATGTGATTCTGAAAACTACACTGCCCAACTAAAGTGAAGTAACAGGCAATGCTAGGATTCCAACTGTATGTTCATGTCAGGCAATGTCTGAAACTGAACGAGCTGTTTAGTGGTTAATCCAGGTGGGCATACAAAAGCTAACGTCACCCATAAACATACGCAAAGAACTGCTACTATTCCAAGTATAACACTTTTGAAGAATTTTGAGGTATCAGAAATTTGTTTGTCAAAGGCTTTCAACTTCAAACTTCCCAGGCCCACTTATCATCCCTACCTCCACCCATCGGAAAACACTTAGAACATCACACACAATCGGCAGGACTTTCTGACTCGAGAGGGAGCTGCTGCTCTCACCAGGCTGACTTCCTAACTCTGTGTCCCGGCCTATGGAAACAGGGACTGCACTGCACGTGCCCTCCAAGTGAACAGAGCAGGTATCAGACACAGGTGGCCCAAGACTCCTGGGAAACCTTACACATGTCGGCCAGGGGTCAGCAAACCATACAGCCCAGGGGCCAAGCCTGCCTGCGAGTGACGTTTTAGCAGAACACAGCCACACTCCCTTGTGTACATGTTGCCATGGAGCATGGGCACCGCAGTGGCAAGGCTGCAGCTGCAGTGGAGACCACACATTGCACCAAGTCTAAAACACTTCCTCTGTGGCCTTCGTGGAGCTCGCTGACTCCTGACCTAGGCCATTCCTCAGGGCATAGGTCTAGGATACCTGTATTCCCAAGACAGAGAACAGTAACATTTACACTACAAGCTCCATACAACACCACTTAACACGGGAAAAGATTCCCTCGAGACCCATTGTGGCCCTTCTCCTACACAAAGAGCTAGAGCCCATCGTTTCAGAAGCACCTCTGCTCTAACGCAGACTGAAGGCTGTGTTACGGAGTGTTAGGGGTGCTTTCGCAGCAAAGAAGCTTGAAGTTTGCAAATCTGAGACTATTTGTGAGAAATGTTATTTTCTCCTTGACATGGTGAGACTGTGGCTCCCAGTAGAAGCAGAGATACATTCTAGGAGAGCAAGTTCAAAACACACAAGTCATACCGTTATTACGCTGTATCCTTAGAACAGTAACAAGGACAGAGTCCTGATTATTAAACTGATTTACAGAAACTCCTTGGTGACTCAGAAGCCCTGGCCCCTGCTACAGACACTGGACAGTAACATGGCCCAAGAAATGACTTCTGGAGAGAGCTGCACATGCTAGAGAGAAGAACCCCTCTGAGCAGCCGTAACTTTTGACTGCAGTCCCCTTGCAGCACCACATTGAAGCTTACCTTTTTCATATATTCAGTAACTGGGTTCTGCTGCAAGAATTCAGTGCTCTCTCTGGTATAAAATCTCTCTGTGTCAGCCAAAAATTGAGACTCAAAAGATTCTTTGTACACTGTTAACGTTGGGCCCTTAGCAAACGCATCGTCTTCATTCAGCCCCAATTCCACTAGAAAGAAATAGGAACTATATTTCAATTACCCTATTTTTTGTTGTTGTGTTTTACAGACTATACTTAGGTGTAGCATCCAGTTTAAGTAATGTTTAACAGGTAAACGTGAAAACAGTATACTGTTTCCAAAAACAGAGTAAAATCCAAGACATACAAAACCAATTAATTTTGACCCATGGCCAGGCATGCTTCAAAGTCATCATGAATTATTTAGAAAACTTATATTTCCTAAAAATGTAAAAAGAATAAAAATGACTAATTTTAAACTTGTAAAGAAATACAATGCTACCTAAGTTTTTAAAAATTGTATTACTTTATTGGTTTCTCAATCTTAATTTTTCAAGTTGATATAAATTTCTGGTTATAATTCACCTCTATTAACGACAATATCATATTATATATCCAGTAATTTAGTATGAGGCCAGAAAAGAAATTAATTCACATGCCTCTTCCATCAAAATTTCCTTTGGGTACAAGGATCAAACTATTTTTATGATGCGTAATATCAAATGGATTCACACAGAGAATTATGAGCACCTCTCTAAATGCTAACAATATTCTTGCTAATACTAAAATATCTGAAAATAAATCTGGTGGAATATTGTTATAACATTTGATGTGAAAACTTCGAATAAATTAAAAGGAAAATTGTTTACCGTAAGACTGTACAACTCCACTAATCAATCTTGTATTGATGGTTTCACCATTTCTTTCCTTTTCAATCAGTTTTAAAACAGCATTTGTTACCTTTATAAAGGGTATAGGAAAAAGATATGTATGTTATAGGCTACCGTATGTTTAGTATTACTACATAGCTCTTAAACATTTAAATCGATTAGATAATGTAAGAGGAGAGATACTCCTGAGACATTCCAAAGGAGGAAGACAATAGCTAAGAAATAAAATCTAAGGGATTTTAAAAGGAAAGCAACCACACAACCCACACAAGCAGGTACCTGTTTATTCAACGGCCTGAACAGACAATCTCTCCAAGTCACCAACGCCAGCTGGGTGAAAAGAGGAAAAGTATAAAATGTCTATACTTTTACTAGGTTTTACTAAGACTGAAGTCATAGGACATAGCCTGAAATATTTATCGATATTTCTCTATCATTGCAATGAAATCTGAGAGCCACTCTCGAGTTAACAACTTTAAGAGGTACCAAAGTACAGATGTTTATCAGTTCACATTTTAATAATTAAGATAAAAAGAAAATTTGGATTTAAGGAGAACATACATATCAGCTTAAAGGACAACAGTGGATTCAAGCTATAAAATTGTTCCCTGGGCCAAATTAATTTTTGACCTTACACATTTAATAAAGTTATTTCCATTTATCATCACAGTTTTCTAATACTCAGTAAAATAAATAATAGACTATAAAAATCTAACCAAGTTCTGTATCCTGATTGTGGTGATTTGTTTCATGGATTTATATAAGTGTAAAGGCATCAAACTACATGTTAAACAAATATAGTTTATTGTACATAAATTATTCAAATTTCCCATTTTACTTATTCTCCTGGGGGATATGCATATGATACATTTTAAAAAAGATTTTTAAACTCCCACAGTATATGTCACAAAATCACTATAAAAATGCTCTCTCCCCAAAAGAGAAACGTTATAATTTGCACATGACTTTTAAACTTTTTGTTGAGAGGCATACTATTCAGTTAAAATAAAATTCAAATTTGTATTAACTTAACACTCAAATGCAAACTGTTGAGAAACTCATTTAAACATAAATGCTATCAGTCTTATTTTTACCAAATGTAACCATAGATAAAACTGGGTTTATGTAAGATATAGATTTCTGAAAAGACGATGTAAATTTAATTCATACGCTGAACTTTCACTGAGGGTATGTTTTCCCCCACCCCTCAAAAGAAGAGCATGAAAGTGGTATTTAAAAGAAAGTATTTTTTAATGCAGGGGGAGGCAGAAGGGAAAATGCAATGCCGTGGCCATGAACTTGTAGTAAAGGTACACTACACCTTTAAAAATAACTTTCTTCCAAACATTTTTTTCTACATTAAAACAGCCTTAGACGGTCCTAATATGACTTTTAGAAAAAATACTCTATAAAAGTATACTAGTACTGGGCTGGCCGAGTGGCGCGTTGGTTAAGAGCTGGCTTGGGACACCAGCTCTGAGCAGCAGGGCCCCGGTTTGGATCCCACATGGGGCCAGTGACTTGCCATAGGCTACCGTGTGTGGCTGGCAGCCAGGGTGAGCAGCTGGCAGCCGGTGTGAGCTGCCAAGAGCCGCCATGAGCGGCGGTCCAGAGGCTGGCGACCAATCTGCCTCACCCGGGAAGAGCGCAATGATAATACCAACATGGGCCAGTGAAGCAACGTCCTCCACAACTAGACTGAAGAACAAAAGGACAGCAACTTGTCTGCTCCCCTCCCCCAATTCCCCAATAAAAATCTTAAAAAAAAAAAGTATACTAGTACTTTTTCATATTTTCTTTACCGGTTACTGAATATAACAGAGAAAAAGTTAAGAAAACTGGAATGGTTTTTAGGACTCTGATGTTATTAGAGGGTGTATGTGATATTTCAGGTCAAGCAGGCTTCTAAGAGGAAATCGACCCAAATTATGCTGATTCCTACACTGACAACTGTCAGGGCCAACAAAGCATTTGCGAGTGTAGAAGAAAAGGAGAAGTACAAAAAGCTCAAATCAAAACACCAAACCTAGAAAGTTTTGTTAAAACCATAAAACGAAGTACCATTAAGAAACAGTAAGAGTTTGGTATAGAGATTGAACTGGATGTATAAACGATAAAAACATGTCATGCATCTGTGATACATTTTATGTTTTTTTCAATTAAATTTGTCTAGAGTAAAGCAACAAAGTACTGCTATTATAACAACACTATGGATATGGAGAAAAGCTCATCATGCAGAGCTTGACATCTGACGCCACTGGTTCAAACAGTCTGTGTGTCCGACAGCCCTTCACCAGCACAGAGCCCTCTGCTGAGTCCTCCCCAGCTTGCTTTACAACAGGTCACTGGGCCCCACCTTCAGAGCTTCCAATGAAGTTAAATCTAGACTGAGGCCCAATAATTGGCACTTCTAACAAGTTCCCATATGGAGATGATGAGGCAGGCTTGGGGACCACACTTTGAAACCAGTGGGCCTAGAAAAATTTTGCTGAAGGCACATATTAATGAAGTGAGTTAACAATTCAAATTTTGCCTCTTCAAAATCTATTTTCATGTAGTCTATATAAGAACCCCTCAATTTTAAACTGTGCAAATGTCATTACTTAATATCCTATTACTTTATACAGTGAGAGGGGAGCAGTTTCCCAGACCACAGCAGACCATGAGGCCTGACACTGCAGGGATTCGAGGCTTTCAGTGCTACACCTGGGGCAGTTTCAGTGAAGCCTGATGGTTGGCTGGTGTAATCACCAAAGAGGGAACTTGTAGTAAGAATGCAGAAGTGTGCAGGCTGTATTTTAGAGCTCAGATTTACTCAGCCTTCTCCTTTCTTGCCATGAACTATTTCAAGGGTCATTTATTGATAAATGAAAACAAAAGTAAAATTAGCCTACCAGTCTGAAAATAGCTTAGTATTTGCCTAGACCCCTTATCTGAAAAGATGATGCATCACTAAGAAAACAGGCATTTGGAAAGTATTTGAGGAGCTCTTACAGAGTAGATTTCGTAGATTCCTTTGCGTCCCTCATCACATTCACGGCGAACCCAATGTCTATTGAGGTAGGCACATATTCCATTCAGCACTTTGCTGGAAAATCGGTAATCTTCCCACTGCTGAGTGTAGAACTTCAGTACACTCTCATCCATTAAGTCTTCTCCATCCTAGAAACAAAGTAACCAAAGTTTTAAAATGACCAATTTGTCACACGATAAAGATAAACGTTAACCAAAATCTACTGCACTAAAACACATTGATGTATATGGTTTTAGATGGGTTCTTTAAATTATCCTGTATACAAAAATATATCATTAATGTAAATTCTCACAAGAATATAGCTCATGAGAATTAGACTAGAGAGAGAATTTTAATAAAAATTCTTTCATCTCAAATTGGAACTTTTCCCATGGTATTAAATATGCATATATACCCATAAGAAGCATGAGGGTAATCCCTTTTTGTTAACAAATAAGGAATTTACCTCGAAATCATCCTTTAGATATTTTCTCTCCAATAAAAAATTAACATGTCCTGTTAAGAATTTAGATCATGGGGCCAATACCATTATTTTTTAATTCGTCTTCTTCCTGCTTTATATTTACTTAAAAATTATAAAAATCTAGAGATTTTTGTGGTAATCTGTCACATTTTTCTAAAAATAAGTGCAATGGTACAATGTTTCTTCTTTAACAAAACCTCATGAGGAAAATGTGCATTAACCAAAATTATTTTTACTGAGATTTCCCCAACTTAAACCACAAATTTTTATTTGAACTGAACTAACTTGAAATTTTTTTCTTAGGTTTTAATGACATCTCTAGAGTAAGTGTTGGCCTTTAAAAACTGAGCATTCACTTGCAGTGTCATTGAAATAGCTGCAGCAGGAAAGCAGGAAGGGTGAAGGGCGAGGCTGGAAGGAGGGAGCACTCTGGGAAGCGCGGGCCTGGGTGCCCGGGAGCCTCTCAGCCTGTGTCCTCACTGCAGAACAGCTCCCTAAATGTACGGTCCACAGCAATCCAACAAGCCACATGGGAACCTGACCATATCGTGATACAACCAAATTGTTGTTCATTTAAATTTAAATAATAAGAAATGAACTACGAAATATAAAGTAAATTTCCAATTAGCTCATAAAACAGGTTAAGGAAAACAATTCTGGAGCATGCTGAAAATTATGCCTGTTATCTGTAAATCAAAAATCTTTAAAATGTATCCACAGAGTGCACATTTCCCAGAGTGGAGAGTACAGATGCCTTCACTCATTCTATTTAATATGTGTGGCCCCAGGTGAAGGAGCCCCCTCCCCCCCCATCCTGTGGCTGAAGGGAAGGCATCACACTGCCTTTTGTTACAGAGGATGGAGACTGGGAAGAAAAAGGCAGACGACAAAGCGGAATAACTCCATTCTGCCCAAGCAAAAGGCTCGAAAGCCTCAGAGCAGGAGGAGCCCACACGCGAAAGCAATGGTGTTCTAGTGAACCCCATCTGAGCCAGGGGCACAATTTCATTGTCGTTCTGAAATAGACTACAGACCACTCTGTAAAACGCAAGATCACATTGCAAAGATGTGATTACCAGAGGCTGGATAACCTTACAATCATTGATACATTTTGATTCAGAGCAGCACATCAAGTTCAAAATACAATATAGGTGATATGAATTCATGACTATATGCTTCAAGAGAAAAGGTTCAACAATTTCTAACAACCCAAGCACAAAATGGTTAGCAAGTTGAGTAAATTATACTACTATGGTGTAAAGTTATCAAAAACTTCTGATTTAACAAATTAAAAGCCAGAGCCCGGCTTATGAAGGTTTCATCTTCCTAACAGGCCAAAGACTAAGTTACAGCGAGACATTCTCCCGCAAACGACAGTGACGAAAACAATGAACGAACGACAGTGAATGGTTTAGCACAGAAATTAGAATGATTTCACTACTTTTTTTCAACATTCTACTGTAAATGTTCAGTACAAAGATGAAATGTCTTACCTTAAGGAGATTTGTCAAGTAATTCTTCAAAAATTCTTTAAGCCTTTTGTATAATTCCAAGCCAACAAATTGAGCTCCCCCGGGAGTCTGCCCCTTTTTCGATTTAGAAGGAGGGACGCCAGCGCCTCGTGCTTGGTTCGACTGGTGAACACTCGTGCAGTAGTTATAAACGTGACTTGGAGGGAAGTTAAGGAAACATCACTGAGGTGAAAAGTGATTAACAGAGATTTATTTAAGGAAGGTCACCAGGAAAACATCGGACCTTCTAGATCATCTGATGCGATTTTCTTGTGGAAAATTGTCCTACGAGTGTATGAGAAAGCATGAACAGAACTGGCCATAGATACAGAGGAAAAGCCATGAATGAAAACAGCCATTATCTACTTCAGTAAAACCAAAAGCTCATATAACCAGTCTATTATGGTGCATAGCTTTAGTCCCAGAATCATACAGTATAAATATAGAAATAACCAAAACTTTATTTTAAAGTTATTTAAGTGGATTTAAACAAAGCTATACTTTGAGAATCAAGGACGAAAAATGGAAGAAATGGCAGTGCAAGAGACCAAGTCTTCTTACTACAGGAGAGTCACACAGAGGTCTAAAACTGATGAACCACAGAAAAGCAGTACACACGCACTACGGAGAACTGCGGAGATGTGTAAAAACAAAACAAAACAAAAACAGGAAAAAGCTAATGTCTGAAACAGCTACCTCTTGGGAGGTGGCAGTGCCGACCAGGGGGAAATGGAACAGATGAGGCAGAGAACCACTCTGCTTTGTTATAACCTTTCAGACTGGTCAGTGTATCTGCATGCACTTTACTTGGATAAAATTAATAGACAGACACTGATACTGTTTCAGCCTGAAAGAAAAATCAATAGAACAGAATACTCTGGTATATTTTATTAACTTACTATAAAAGATATTTCAAGATATTGGGTAAAGACAGATTATTAAATAAATGACATGGCAAGAGGCAATTAAAAAAATAATCCATATTCTAAAATATTACAAATAGATTAAGAGTTAAAATATATAAACTGAAACCATAAAACAAAGAAAATACACAAGAGTATTTCCCTGATATCAGGCTGGAGAAAACCTTTCTAAACAGTCACATAAATAATTTGAAAATATTTTAGTAAAAAATACCTTAAACAGTTACTATTTTTAATAAGCTAAGGTAATTTAAAACAATATGAAAAAATTAATCTCTATAGAAGTATGAGCAAAATTCCAACAGAAAATCTAAAAGCTAAAAGAAATATGTATTAGCGGCCCAAATCCCCTCCAAATCGTCAGCCTCAGTAGTAATCACAGAACTATGTCTTAAAACAATGCATCATTTCATTCAATGTTTCAAATGTAGAGAGAGTCACAGATTACAATACACAATCAACTCTCATAAACTCATGGCCCAGCCTGGAAAAACTCTTAACTATATTCCCACTCTTGTCTCATTCCATCCAAATCCCTCCCTCAACTTTTTAGGAAATGAAATAGTACAGATTGTAACAGAAATTATCTCCTGTTATTATGTACCCCTCCCCTTCACTTTCCCTAGGGACAAGTATCCCCATGATTTGGTGTCCATCATTCCTCTGGATGTTTTTATATTTTACTGTGTAACTAAATATGAAATTATTTTACCTATTTTTAAATTTTAGATTACACAAATTACAACATGTACATTTGCTTCTGATAACAGGTGAGATAATTACAGCTGTATGCAATATACTATGTAATATAGATTTATAATAATTTATCCATTCTCTTGTTGATAGACCCTGCCAATGCTCATTTTGGCAGGTTCCAATATTGGCATGATTCTACTGTATTTTGTTTTAAATCTGATGTTCACTTTGAGGTTTCTAATCCACTTTGAGTACAACTGTATATGAGGAGAACCAACGGTTCACACGCCATGTATGAAATTGTCATTTCCCACTATCCCTATTGCTATTTCTAGAAAACTGTCTATTTTGATGTTTTCAAGTATATTGCCCAGTTGTTCAGTCTTCTCTTTAAAAAGATACCTTATTTTAAATGTTTTATGATTAATTTTGCCAGAGCCTTGTTTATGAAGTCTTTTTAAATAACCAGTATTTTCATTACTGTATATTTCATTTCTGTTCTTTTTAATTTACTTTATATTTACTTTCTGTAAATCTTTGTTTTGGTTGATTAGCTTTGTCAACTCTCTGTTCTTTTTAATATAAGCACTGAAAACTACTGATTTTCTGCTCCACACCAAGATGTGGTGTTTTCTTTATTCAGTTATGTATTTTTTCCATTATTAATTAGGTCTCTTAAGAGTTATTTAGAATTTCTTAGATTTCCCAAGTAATTTTTTTTACCTTAAAAAACCCTTAATTACATTCTAAAAACAATCAGAGAATGTTATCTTTTTGATAGTTTGTTTAAAATGTGATGAGACTTATAATTGAAGACGTGATTTTCTTTGCATGTGCTTGAAAAGAATGTCTATTCTCTAACTGTTGGTTGGATACAGGGACCCATTAGAGCAAGCTGGTCAGCTCTGTTTTTCAAATCTTCTATATTGTTGGTGATTTGTCTGTTTATTAAAAATTACTGAAATCTCCTATCTAATTATGGATTTGTTAACTTCTCTTACAATTCTCTACAGTATCTGTCATGTATTTTGAGGCCCTGTTAAGAAGCATACAAATTTGGAATTATATTCCTGGTGACTTGTTCTTTTTATCATTAGGAAGCAATCATGTCTATTCCTAACAATAGTACCTTAGAAATCTACTGTTTCTGATATTAATATAGCTATTCCTATCTTATGGTTAGAATTTCCCTCAAATATTGGGTTGTCGGGAAAGTCATGATTTTTCTGTTTTTCGCTGCAAAAATGCATAATGACTTTTCCGACAACCCAATATATTCTATCTCTTTACTGTCAACTTTTATGCCACAGTGTTTTGCTGTGTATGCACACCACCAGAGGAAATTTCATTTTATAGAAAGATTGAATTTGACAGTTTCTGAAGGGCAAGTTTGGTTTTAAGATTATCCAGTTTTGTTATTTGGATTAACTTCTATCATCTTATTTTGCATTTTCTATTTTAATTATTTTTTTCTATGCTTGTTTTCTCCACTTTCCCTCCCCCTGGGTCAATATTCCCTGGTTCCACTGTAGTTATTTTATTATGTTGGGGTTATACATTTTATTTGTATTCTTGTAATGGTTACTTTAAAATTTGACATGCATGTTTTGCCTTTCACCAATTCTAATAAATTCTCACAAGTTACCTCTCTTCTTCAAATATTTCCAATCCTTTCTATTTTCTCCTCGCTTTTCTACTATATGTATGTTGGACATTTTCACATCACATTCCGTATCTCAATTTATATCTTCAGTTATTTGCCATCGCTTTATCTTTGTTCAAACCTAATTTTTCTTGATCTACCATCTGGTTAAGTGGTTCTCTTTTAGCTGTGTCAAATTTGCTGTTTGCTTTTAAGGATTTTATTTTACATTTGTAGAATTTCCCTGTTTCTTTTAAAATTCTGTCTTATTTCCCATAGTTTTGTTCCTTTGTATTTCTGATTCATTTACATCACCGTTTTTAAAATATTAGAGGCACTCACTAAAGATCCTCTAGCAATCCTTTAGACATCCCCAATTCTGCAGTCCATTTTATATGCTGACGTGTTCCAGTGGACTCGCTCCTCCACTTTGTAACTTTATATATTTGTAGACTCGTTTTAAGTGGGGTTTTCACATTAATTTCCAACTTGAGGAAATCCTGCAACAAGTTGGCAGTACAAACTCAAACCCCAAACACATCCGAGGTGACAAATTCTCAACAGCCTTTCCCCACACCCCTCACATCCAGAACTCAGCTCAAATACTTTCCTAGTTGTCTCCCTAGGAGAGCGGCTCAATTATTTTGTTTTCTAGTTCAGCTCTTCACTGAAGATTTCCATGGAAACACCAGCACCACCCCCACTACTTGCCCAGGCACAGGCTTTGCTTCCTTTTCTGTGTGGCCGCCATCCTCCAGCCCACCTCTTGTCCAAATCCCCAAAATCTATCACACTGAGGCTCATAATTTTTATCTAGCACCCGGTTCTAGGTGTTTGGTTCCAGGAAATTTTTTTGGTTATCTAGTTGAGCCTGACCTCTGTTATTTGGCAATATATTAATCTCCAGCTATTAAATTAACAAAGGTCTTTAAGAATAAACAATGAAACCCAATGAGAGCCAAAGTACAGGAAAATGGGAGATTGTATCCATTGGGATCAGAGTGTACTCTTATACTTTTTCTGGAATAAAATTTGAAAATATTCAAAACCCAAAAAATTCTTTTTGATACAGCAATTATACTTATGAGCATTTACATGGAGAAATTATCACGGAAGTATATAAACACTTACCTAGCAAACCATCACAGAATTGCACAGTTCTGGAGGGTAGAAATCCAAGATCAAGGTGATATTGGGGTTGGTTTCTGGGGAGGATTCTCTTCCTGACCTGCAAACGGCTGCCTTCTCCCTGTGTCCTCAGAGAGAGCTCTCTGGTATCTCTTCCTCTTCTTATAAGGACACCAATCCGATAGGATTAGGGCCCCCGTCGTATGTCCTCATTTAATCCTAATTATTCCCTCAAAGGTCCCATCTTCAAATACTATAAAATTGGGCTTAGAGTTTCAACACATAAATTTTGGGGGTATACATTCACTCCATACCACCACATATGATATGCTTATATAAAATGTTCAGAATAGACAAATCTATAGAAAGTAGATTAGTAAGTGGTGGGGGAGTAAGGCGGTGATAAGGGGTACAGCATTTCTTTTTGATATAAGTGTTCTAAAATTCAATGTAGTGATAGTTGAACACACCCGTGAATATACTAAAAACCACTGACATATACACTTTAAACAGATGAATTCTATGACATGTGAATTATATCTCAATAAAATTATTAAGAAAAAAAAATCAATGCAATCCCAATTGTAATCCCAGCAGCTTTTAGGGTAAAAATTGAGAAGCTGAAAATAAAATTTATAGAGTAATGCGAAAGACCTAGAATTGGCAAAATAATCTTGGGGGTGGGGAAGAAAACAAAGTTGGAAGACTTATACTACCTGACTTCAAGAGCTTTCAAAATGCTACGTAATTAAGAAATCACAAAAAATGAAAACACCAAACAATATTCCACATAAATGTACATACAAAAATACTTTATAAAAATAAATCAAATTAGTAATATATCCTCTTTTAGATGGATATATATAGATCAATGAAACAGAATTCTAGAAACAAAACCACACTTATATTGTCATTTAATTTTAACAAAGGTAGCAAAACACCCATTTGGGAAAAGTCTTTTCAACAAATGACGCTGTAATAATCGGATAGCCTAATGGGGTAAAGATTAACCTGAAGCCCTACCTCACACCATATGCAAAATGAACTCCAGATGGATCTCAGACCTACATGCAAAAGCCCAAGCCATAAAGCTTTAAGAGGAAAATACAGTATCTTTGTGATCTAGGCAAAGGTTTCTTACAGGTCACAGAAGACAATAACTGTACAAGAAAAATAAAACAAAGTAGGTTTCCTCAAAATAAAAAATATCTGCTCACCCAAAGACACCATTAAGAAAAGCAACAGCAAGCCTCAGACTGGGAGACAATACTAGGAAGACACAAGCTGACAAAACAATGGTATCCTAAAAAAACTCATTCAACTCAGTAATAAAAAGTATATTAATCCAAAGAAGAGCAAGACTCAGAAGATACTTAATCATAAAAGACATACAAATAATCAACCAGCATATGAAAAGTGACTCAATATCACTAATGGTTAGGGAAATGCAAATTGAAACCGGGGGATATAACCACACACCACAAGAATGGCTAAAACTAAGAAGACTGACATACCAAGTGTTGGTGAAATTGTGACACAATGAGAAGTTTTCTCAAGCATTGTTTATATGAATGCAAAGTGGTATGGCACTTCGAAAAACAGTCAGTTTCTTATGAAGTTAAACATACTATTATTACAATCTGGCAATCCTACGTTATGTATTTACCCAAGAGATATGAAAACATTATGCCCACAAGAAGATGTGTACTTGGATGTTCATAGTAGCTTTACTATTATAGCCCAAAACTGGAACAAGCCCAGGTTTCTATCATTAGATGAATGAATTTAAAAACTGCCATATTCATACAATGGAATATCACTCAGCAACAATGAGGGAAAAACTACTAATACTTGCAGTGACCGAAATAAATCTTGAAAGCATCCTGAGTTACCCCAAGGGGTACATAATCCATACTTTTCTTTAGGTGAAGTTCTAGGACAGGCCAAACTAATCTATGGTGGTGGCCTTGGGGCAGGCAAAGATTGACAGAGAAGCATGAAGGAATTTTCTGTGGGGATAATAATGTTCTCTACCTTGGTATGGCTTTGGGTTATACAGGCAAATGCGCTAGTCAAAATGTGTCTAATGGAAACTACAAACGAATATCAAATTGGAATGACGCACACGCCTAAATATTTAGGGAGAAGTGGATTGAAGCTTACAACTTACTCAGAAATGTATCGAATTAAGATGGAGGGATGGATAGATGGGTTCACAGATACATGATTAAGCAAGTAAAATAAAATGTCAATTATATGATATGGATCTTCACTATAAAATTCTTTTAACTTTTCTGTATGTTTGAAGTTTTTTATAACAGGCTGAAAATTCCAAGACAAAATAAAATGTAACAACCTTCAAAACAAAACATAAACACCCAAACCTCTGATATCATCAGCCAAAGACAATTATAAATGCTTTACTATCTAAAAACAAGGGCAAAGATACAAAACCAGTCATTTATGAAACTGCTGAACAAAAGCTTGTGTACAATTTTGGTTCTCTCATTAAGACTTACTGTATCGGTGCTCTTGGCTAATTATGTGATGGGCTAATCGCCTAAGACAGGTGGTCAAACTCCAGCTATTCCAGTATTTGAGGCTAAGTGAAGCTGATCTCAACTGTGCCAATTCATAACGAGAGCTTGGGCTTTTGGTATGCCCTATATGCTACTGTTTGTCACTTATGGCTGGGTTTCCCTCATCACACCCATGGTGTTAATTCTGGCAACCCCTGCTGTAGCTCCCAGCCCACCAACGAGGCCTGGCTGCTCTCTCGAGTGCTGGGTGGTGCTAATCCGGCAACCTGAGCTTGCTCTCCTAACTGCTTCATCCATAGGCCTTGGATCACTCTTCATGCTTCATGCACAGAAATTTCAAGATTTTCTTCCTGGTAATCCTTCTCTTCCTCATCTTGAGCACTAGAGATTTTAGCATCTTCAGTTATGGGAAATTATTTTATATTCTCTATAAAAGATTATGTTACGAATCTCCTGGATTTCTCTAGAATTCCTAACAATCAGGTATTAGGCTTCCTGGGTTACTTCTCAGTCACAAAAGCTTCTTGCCTTTTTAATTTACTTGCAAGCGTTCTTCTAGCTCTTCTATTACTTTTTCAAGTCTGAGTTACCATTTCAAATGTGAGGTTTCTCATAGTATCCTGTTCCTAATTTACTGCTGTAATTAGAAGCTTCTCATATCAGACAATGTTAATGTTATAGCATTTTCTTCTGTTCTCTGTATTATTACTTTCTATGTTTGTTTATTCTGTTCTTTCACATAACTATTAATCCTTAGTGATAAGGTGCTAAAAAACCAACAGGAAACACCGCCGGCCTGAACGGGACTGGTGGGCCACAGTTTTGGAGGACTTCCCTGGGAGCGGGCCATTTCCCTGCCGTAGCCTCCCATGTCAATAAACGGATTTTTTTCAGGGCTGTTCAGTTTTTCCAAAGAACTGTTCAGGTCCAGCAGCTCCATCAGTATTTTGATATGGAATGGGAGGACTCATCACTCTAAATGCTTTCTATCATAACCACTGTTGAGAGTTCCTATTTCTGCCAACCTCTGCTAGGCCTCCTGTCCCCAGATTTCTGAGACGGTCCCATTCAGTGTGTCCTAAACACAAGCAACCAGTATGTCTAGCACGGAGGCTCCTGGCTTCTAGTGTTCTGTATTTGAGAATAGAGGGAGGTGACTGGCTTTTGGTTTCACAGAGTCTGAACCCACCCTTCATCTCCAGGGCGCTGCCCAGTCCCGCGCCTCTACCTTCTGCCAAACCCAAGCCTTCAGGTCCCAAGCTTCTCCAGTCCTGCAGGGCCAGTGGCTGTCTTGTCGTCCTCCAGGGACCCTCTAAATCGAGGATTCTTATACCCTGGTGATCAGTACCCTGCCTCCACTTGCTTTCCATCTTTCAAAAAAATTGAATTCTCATCTATAATGTCTATTCTTTTCCATTCTTTGTCTTCATTGATTCAAAAATTACTTCACTATCATCTTAGTAATGTCACAAATGGAAAAGTCAAAGCGTAAGTTTCATCTTTAACCAGAAGCCCAGTAATTTGCTCCGTGTTGCAGTCTATTTCTATCGCCACTACCCTGGTTCAGAAGTTGCACGTCACACTTGGGTGACTGCTCCTAAGAGCAAGCTAGCTGCTCTCTTCCTTTGATCGCTTTCCTTTTTAAATCCTATTTGGTTTTCAGATTAATCCTAAAATTCGTTTACATCAAGTCATTAATTCTCAAGTCATATATCCATCTCTATGGACCTACAACACCTTAAAAAAATAAAAAATGAAGTATAGTCATTTACCTGGATTGCAAGATTCACCACAATCTGGCATCATCCTTTATCCAAGGCAGTTAAATTAATCAACTCAATGAGTCGTTCTTACCAGTCTGTACTCAAGCCAGCCAAAGCCATGTCCTCTAAAAGTATTACTTCCCACTTTCATACCCACCTTTTCCCCGCCTCTCAGCACATCCTCTGCAATATTACCCGTCTGCACTACCCACCATCTTCTGCAATATTACCCGTCTGCGCTACCCACCATCCTCTGCACTACCCATCATGTATTTCCTAATAATGAAATGAGACCATCAACATTTCCCGTCACAAATATCCCATCACTCACATGCACACACCCTCCACTTCATTTAGGAGGCTTTTGAGAGAGCTTATAAGAATACCTAAAACATAATTAGTAAAATAAAACTACAAGCCAGAATAAATATCTAACAGGAAAATAAAATAGGATCCAAAATTACAACATCCATGTCAGAATCCTAAAATTTACCGAAACAGACTGACCTATGAATCTGTATTAAAAACAAGCAAACAAAAAACCCTACAGATACACATTTACTTGTAATTGGGAAGTTGTCTGTGATGAAAGTTACTTTTATGTTACATACATCCATTGTATGTATGTATGTATGTATGTGTAGATACATACACAGATATACCCAAGCAAGCAGCTACAGGGACTGTCTTGGGTGGCTGAGTCGCAGATAAAACACGATGGAAAGGACGTGCATTTGTCACACTGTGTGCCTTTTTGGACTTCTAAAATTTTACAACAGGATTACTTATGTTTTTAAAAAAAACAAAAATTACATTTTAAGAAGTCTCAGTATGGATCTAGTCTTGATTCGTGCAGTTTTTCCTGCAAATAGTTTTAATCCACATATGAGTAGTTGTGTCCCATTGTGGAAGAAATCAGCCTAAAGCCAAAGTCTTGTATGAAGCGCTGGCCTGGGGACCCATGCTTGCTGTCTTCTTGAAGAGAAAGCAGACACAAAGTCATACACATACAGGTGTGCACTTCTGAGGGAGTCGCGAACCACCTTCTCCAGGAGAATGGCGCCAACTGTGCTGTCAAGCCAGGCTGAGTCAGCAGAAAGGCAGGAACCACAGCCCAGCCAGCCAGACGGACCTTACGGAGCTTTGAGATACACCATCTTCACTTAGTATTTTTTCAGTCTTAGCCTTAAATCAACTATGCTACACGGGGAAACATTATCAGGAAAGAAAAAGGCAGATTCTTAATGTGTATCAAAGCTGCCAGAGAGAAGTCATCTGTCCAGGGGACCCAGTCCTTCCTCGCATGTCACTGGGGTTGGGACCTGATGAAAAAGCGCCACTGGAGTATTTCACTGTCTCCCGGGCAGGGGAGACTATCCATATTCAAAGGACTCCGAAACGGATGTGGTCCTGAACTACTGGGTATGGCTTTGTCTGCGGTGGGGAGACTCCAGGCCTCCGTGTCCCAGCGGCTCTCTGTATGAAATGGGGTTCCTGCTGCCCCCACCCCCAGAGACCATACTTACCACCCGCCGTTCTAATACGTGCACGATTATGAGTTAATAAATCATTTATAGGATGAGTATAAAACTAAATAAATACGACTAATATTTAGAAGAAAATGGTCACATCTAAAATTATTTTCAAAGCAGGAACTGAAACAGATTAAGAGGAAAAGTTAAATATAGAAAGTAAGAGGCAATATGGAAAAGAAAAACATCAAGAGGTAAAAATTTGAAAGGCAATAAAACAGAAGCTTCATCCAGGAGTCAATGAGTTAGCTGTTCTATGCTAAGACAGCAAACCCACACATTTGACTTTTAAAACTTGGAGGTTCTTTTCAAAAGGTTTCCTGGAAGAGTTTATTTGGCAACACAGCCAAAGGCAGAGTAGATAAGAATCTAGGCCGCCCTCTGGCCGCTCAGGTGCCTGAGCAGGTCTCTGTCGACAGGTCAGCGGGCGGGGAACCGTGACGTGATGTGGCTGTCATGTTAAAGGGCCAAGAGCCAAGTTTGGTGCTGCCTCTGAAATAGGTCACATACCTCTTCTGTCACCCTAGAACTGTTTAGTCATTTGCCAAGGCATACCTTGTGCATGACTGGTAGGATAAGTCACTGTGAAAGGGGTCACATCAGGTGCAGAGGTCTTAGACAAAGCTCCACACGTATTTCCACAGACATTTCCTGAGCGCCTTCCCTGCCTCTGGTACCTGCTGTGGGAGTGGCCGCATACCTGTGACACAAGTGGTCACGGGACCTGCTGTAGGGACAGAAAGGTCTCCAGTGTGGTGGCCCCACAGCTCCATGCTTTATGCCTAAGGCACACACATCTGGGAACTGATTGGCGACTTTCAGATACTAGTACCAAACTCAAACCATTTTCATTTTCTAATAGGAAAGTCAATTCAATTAAAGGAGAAAAACTAAAGAGAACAGAACCATTTTCTATTACCACTTCTTACTCAACTGGAACGTATGGCGGAAACGTAAACTTATATTAAAAATCATCTGGAAAGACTTGCACTTTAGAAGTTAAACTAAAAACACTGCCTATCTTCACATGTCCCCACATGTCCCACCTGTGCAAGCTGGCAAGGACAGCAGGCTCACCCACCATTCTTTACAGCGTGTCTGTAAAGTTATAAAAGGATGAGGTTCTCTCGAGGCTATGGTTAGATAGGATTCTGAAAGGGAACAGTCCATACAAAGCAAATAAATTCACATCTAACAAACAGCATATTTCAAAAGCAACGACTGCCTGCAACTGGTTGTGATTAACTATAAAATTTGTTTGAAAATATTCAAAGTGCTCCGAGTATATATAATCGTACACCATGAATCAAATTTAGAAGGAAAAAGCTGGACATACCATATTTATACTAATAAAAACAAAAAATCACATATTGAGGCAACTATGCAATATAATTATAACTTATGTGTATTCTCTCTTGAAGACAGATACAGTTTCTCAAACCTAGGAACTATTTTAACAGTACCAGGTCAGTAGTGAAGGGTACAGAGAACTTATATTTGCATAAGAAAAACTAATAAAAACCAATGAACTGTATTTTAAAATGCATGTTCTACACCTAAATCTAGAAGCACAGATCATTTTCAAAAAATCACCCACAAGCCCAATACCTACAAATAGCCACTTTCCATACGGTGGTTTACATTTTTTAAAAGTCGAGGGTGCACTGGGGGTTCAGAGCACCCACAGCTCCTATGGAAGAGCCAGCGAGGGCAAAGCACGTGGGCCTGAGAAGAGTGACAGCAGCAGCCGAGCCAGGACTGCCCAGCGGGCAGGTGCAGGGCAGCGGTCGGAGCAGCAAGTCCTGGCATGTCGTCCCTGCCAGACACAAGCTGCAGGCTGCCAGGGCTCGGCAGGCTGGCTCCGGGCGAACAAGAGCCCCGCCCCCAGGGACTGTGAACTGGGACGGACGTTAGGGATGAATTCTGAATATGCTGATGTTGTAAAACTTTCTGAGAGGGAAGCCACAGGACTAGGAAACATGAATGCGATCCTTAGCGTTCTGGAGGGGGGAAAAGAAGATTTTGAGAACACAGGCTAAGAAAACAGAACAAGCTAATTCAGCCCAGAGACTATAGGGGGGGAAAAACAGGAACTGCAAAGTTTATGAGAACTTATGCAGGTAAACAGAAAAAAGAGACATCAACTTAGAAGTTCAAATCGACTCCAAGGGAGCTAAAATTATGGTTTGAGGTATACAATGACCACAGAAGAAAAAAAAAGAATTTTGACCTGGAAGCGAGAGTCAGGCAGACCTGGGGCCTCGCAAAGACAGAGAAACCCCAACCAGAGGGCCTGGGGTCTGGACTGGGTCAGACTGGCTGCCCTGGGCTGTGCCCAGGGACCATCACATTGAACTGCAATGTCTGCTCCACCAGGCAGGACCCACGCTTATCATGAGCCAGGCACGACACTGGAAATACAGTGGTGTCGACAAACTGAAACAAATTTCATTACCTATTTCAAGTCCAAAGAAAGGAAACCTATTATTTACCCACCTGCATAGAATGTGCTCCTATATTTTACTGCAAAAGAAAAATACCTGTTGCATTGTAACTGCATATACGGATGTGAGACATCACAGGAAATTGGAACTGAACAGAAGGGCTGAACAGACAAAAGATGACAAAAAAATTTGTCAAAGCTCTTCTACTTATGACAACAACATTGATATTGAAAATGCAGAGAAGGAGTATACTTTTATGATTTTCAATAATTACATTAATAAATACAAGTAGACATTCTACTGTTTCATCTGTATCCTAAGAGTTAATATATTAAGAGTTGATTAAAACACTCTTTGGAATTTCTTAAGAAAAGCACAGAAAATACTTTAAGGCATCTGATTCACTTGAACACAAAACCCAAAGGCCATATAGTGATAAGGGCAGTTTCTAGGTTCAGACTACTAAGAGTTTTGGTTCCAGCATCATCATTTATTTTGGTTGCTATGACAATAGGCAAGTTACTTGAGCTTTCCGAGACCAGATTTCTGACACCAATTGGAGGGTTGCTGCCACCAACTCTCCTGGGTGACGGAAGCCCTAAATACGATGCAGATGTTCCTAGCACAATGGCTGACACATAGGACTTAACTGTAGCAATGAGTTCACAAATAATATCTAAAGAATTAACGTCAGTTTCTCCACTCTCAATAAATGTATGAAGTTGTTATCCTCTCAGACCAAGTTAAGAATAACACTTCACTTCAGAGTAGCATTCCTAAAATAATTAAAATTGTAGGCATCAAAACAACTACAAACTATAATCATTTGTAGAATAAAAGAATTCAGTAACTGCTTCAAGCAGACAGTCTCTACTTTCTTAGAATTCTAAGAGCGAAACATCCTATTGGGCAAAAGACCAATCTGATTTAGTCAGAAATTACATATTAAGAAATTCCCCAGAGACACATCAGTAGCTAAGTTTCCTTAGTCTCCACACCAGTGCTCCCATTTTTTTTCTTTTCTTTTTTTTTTGCAAACCAGAAATCCAACCAAGTACCTTGTCTCATTACTGGAATCACCATCTTCAGCTCTATTACTTACAAGAATTAAAAAGAAGAAATCATCATATCTAGCAAGCCACAACCCTCTTAAGTGCAATAATATCCTGTCGTTTACAATGATTATATCCTGCTTAAAAGTGCGCTATGTATCACATGACCCAGCAATTCCACTCCTATGTATATACCCAAGAGAACTGAAAACACATGTCCACAGAGAAACTCATACACAGTAGTCGTAACAGCCACATTATTCATAAGAGCCCCAAAGTGGAAACAACCCAGATATCCATCACTGGTGAAAGGATAAACAAACGCTGCATAACCATACAATTCAGCCACAAAAAGGAATGACGTACTGACACATGCTTACAGCAAGGGCAAAGCCTGAAAACATTACCCTAAGTAAAAAACCAGTCAGGAAAGGCCATGCACTGTGTGATTCCATTTATGTAAAATGTGAGAACAGGCAAATCCATAGGGACAGAAAGTGGGTCAGTGGTTGCCAGAGTTTGGGGGTGGGGGTGGGGGGGTGAGAGGAGAGAATGGAGAGTGAATGCTAACAGGTACAAGTCTTCTTCTGGGGGGCAGGGTGATAAAAATTTTCTAAAATTAGAGAATGGTTATGGTTGCACAACTCTGAATATGCCAAAACCTGCTGCATTGTGCACTTTAAAAAAGGGTGAATTTTAAGGTATGCAAATTATACTCAATAAAGCTGTTGTTTTTTAGAAGTATTCTACAGTATAAGTGCATATACATGAATATATACACACCTACAATAAAACTTAAATTTAGAGATAGTTTCATATATTTTAAATTAATGTTAATTTTTTTAAGGTTCTAAAATATTAGCATAGTTGAGGGTATACTGGAATATCACAACACCAAGTTCAACAATCGCTGATCTATATTAAAGATTTAAACTTAAACATCCAAACGACTTAGCAACTTTAAACTCCTAGAACCAGCACGTCAGCAGCAATCCGCTCTCTAGCGAGTTAGCTTAAATTTCGAATTCTTCTACTTGAAAGGAAACGAGCAACAACAAGTTAAATGGTGCCTCCAAGTGTGTAGAAAGGAGCTCCAACTTCCACACCCTCATAACCTCCATAACACACAGCAGTCCCTGGCACACATCATGGACCCACATAATAAATGAGAGAAATACTATTTTGTAATACCATTTTTGCAACCAGGGCCATAAAGGAAAACTTTGTCTCTATGTGGTAGCCATTTAGATGGGGGTCAGCAAACTTTTCCCATCAAGGGCCAGCTAGAAAATACTTGCAGCTTTGTGGACCAGGCCATTTCTGATGCAGCTGCTCCGCTCTGCCCGCACAGCACGAAGGCAGCCACGGGCAATGTAACCAGGGATCTCTTGCTCTAACCTGTGCTGCCCTGCAGAACTTTTTACAGCGACAGAGACAGCCTGTTACCTACTGAGTACTTGAAATGGGGCTGCTGAGGCTTAGGAACTAAATTTTTAATTAGTTCATTGTAATGATTTCAGTTGTAGATAGTCACATGTGGCCAGTGGCTACTGTACCGAATAGCACTGCTTCAGACTACCAACTGGCCAATTTCACCTCTGTTAAAAAAACTTCCAAAGAGTAAATGAGTTCATTTTTAAAGCTAAAAATGAACTCATGCTTCTATCACAGGACGAACTGGAAAGAGAAAACATGAAGTAAAGTTTCTAACAATTCACAGATCCTACTGGTAAGTAATCACACTCGAAGCACATAAGCCTCAGCTCAGGCAGGAGGATACGTGTAGAGTTCCATGTATCTGGACTTGGCCATGCTCTGTCGGGTGTACACCTGTTGGATCCCAGCTCTGAGGTCGTCCCAGATCTGGTCAAGGCCAATCTGCTTCAGCCCATGGGGGTTCTGACTCCTGTTTGATGACATTGTGAGCAGTATTCTGAGGTTGTCCAGTGCAGCAATCCTGACTCAAGGTACAGCTAATTCTCCATTAGATGAAAATGTACAGTATCATTCCAAGTTTATTCACAGCAGCTCAGAAGGATGTCCCTTCACTGGAGAGAATGAAATCTCGTTGCAGGCAAACCTGAAGAAGAAAGAAAGGAAATTAGTCAATCCTTTCTCAGCATCCCAGGGTAGGTAACAGGGTACCTGTCACCATACACTAATAGAAATGCTCAGTCTGGAGGCATCGACAGGCACCGCTGTAACCCAGAGACTATTTCTCTATGTGGAAACTTGAATGATCTGTGTACCGAAATACGCTTACTTAGGCATTCAGTTCAAAATCATTAGGATTACTAGCATTCAAAAGAAAATCTGGGTAAAACTGCAACAGCACAACTAGCATGTAGCCTTTATCTTCTAAAAGTATCAAAACTTCAACTCTATTACTTCACCTGCATAACAGTTAGAAAAACAAACTCAAAGGAAAAAGACAGGAAATTCTCAGAAAGAAAAACACAAATAGCTAATAAACAGAAAAAAATCATTCAATCTCACTAGTTATCTGTGAATTTTAATAATTTTCACTTAGCACTTGGCAAAACGCAAATGTTGGTGAGGCTAAAGGTGAAGGGAAATGGTCACTCCCTTTTTAGAAAGGAATTTGGCAAGAATTAGCAAAATTTTTAATGTACTTGGAATTCAGAGACCTGGGTTTGAAGCTGAACTCCACATCTGCTGGGTTCGTGGCCTTGGGGAAGTTACTTGACTTCTCACTTCTACACTAAGCCTCAATTTCCTGGTCTGCAAAATGGGGGCAAATCACTTCCTAAGTAGTTGTTGTGCAGTTTAATTAAGATAATGTATATAAAATATTTAACACACAGTAAATGCTTAACAAATGGTACTGGCTAGCATTTCTAAGTGTACGAAGCTACTGTTTTCAATGCTTCAGATGTGGCGTGCATAAAGGGCCTTGGCTACGCAATGCTGCAGGAAGTCAGTACTTCTCCATACGCAGCATCACAGACTTACTGCAAGGACTGTCTACGCACATCACGTCAAAATGAGGAGGTTTTTAAACATGTATTTCTAGTGGGGAATTGAGAAACACTGAATTGTTGTCATGGTGCCATAAAATAAAAGTTGGGATGTAAATGGCATCAGGAACAGTAAGAATGGGTCACCAAAGCCTGTTGACACAAGTCTGAGTCACCCCCAGCAAGTAATTCAGAGCATCCTGCATCCTCAACAGCATGACAGCTGTCTGTCAATGAAGGCACAGGTCACGCTTTTGGACTAAGTTGAACTACTGAAACCAAAATCATCTTGAATATTTATCATCTAATCTCTGAGACGTAACATTTTATGAGGCCAAAACACCATTCCTGATCCTGAAAGTATTTTATGTCATACATTCACAAATAGGTAGGTTCAAATGTGGAATATGAAAGTGTCTAACAAGAATTCCATCAAGTTTTACAGAAACTAACAACTCAGCAACCAGTATGCAAACGCTTTCTAAATATACTTTCAATCTGACTCTCCTTTCATCCACCTTGGGAAGATCATGCTAACACCCCATTTGATGGTTATCGGGATGTGGACTGGCAGTACCGCCTGACAGCGTCACCTGTTTAAACCTGTACTGCTTTCCCTGTCACTGAGTTAATTTCCCCCTAAGGGGAAATTATCACTTAAATTCTCCAGCCCAGATTTCTTCTCTGAACTCCAGGCTGGTCTACATACCCAAGTGCCTCAGTCACATCTTCTCCTGATGTCTCAAGCCCTACAGGCCCACAGCTAAACTCAGGATCTGTCCCCAAACTCCTTTCTCCACCAGTGCGGCCCATCTGAGTCAAGGAAACTTTACTAAGTACCCACAAATCAGAAACCTGGGAATACTCTAACGCTGCATCCCTCACCTTTCACATTCAAGCGCTGGCGATTTTAACGTTCAAGGTCATTTCAAACTCACTCACTCGCTTCCATTTCCTCGCCCAGTAATCAACAGCGTCTCGCACCTGGACCACTGTTTCACTTAGTCTAAACTAGATGCTCATACTTTCAAACTACCCATCTCCTTTTCCTAGTTGTCCCACTGAGTACCCAAAATTCTTACATAGTTGATCGGAGGGTCTCCAAAATTCTTATGTCCTTATTTAAAGCGGATAACCTATTTTGTTTTTAATACTGCCTAGAGCAGCGGTTCTCAACCTTTCACAGGGGTTGCCTAAGACCATCGGAAAACACGCATTTTCGATGGTCTTAGGAACCCAGACACAGCTCCTCTATCCGTCTCCAGGCCCACATGCAGATACGCCCACATACGAGTACCCGGCGACCCCTGTGAAAGGGCCGTTCGACCCCCAAAGGGGTTGCGACCCACAGGTTGAGAACCGCTGGCCTAGAGAGTCTCACATTTATATACTTCAAGATTTATCACTAATGTTACAGCAAAGAAATCTAAAACAGTCTAAAGGGCAACATTAAAGCAAGCACATGAGGAAACGTCCTGAAGGTGAGGTCACATGCTGACAGCAATGGCCGACCTGGTAGACTCGGGCTGGGCTCCCTGGAGCAGATGCTAGGACACAGTGTGGGTGTAAGATGCTTTTCAGGGATGACGCCTAAAGGGGAGGAAGCAGGACTGGGCAGAGGAGGGCGTGAACTGTGCCACAGCCCCGACATCGGCTCGGACCCTCTGCAGCACGTGGCACTGGGGCTGCAGGGCCAGGCCTCTGTCCCGCTCAGCCACTGAGAGTGGTGGGCAAGCGGCTCTCTGCAGCTAGGGCAGGCCCTGGAGGAGGTGACGCTGGGAGGCCGTCTGCTGACCACACCACCCATGCTGGGAGCCAAGCCCTTCCCTGAAAGGGCATCTGGGTGGGGCACCTGTGTTATCTACCGGACTGCCCAAAGGGACAGAGGATGCACTCTGGTAATGAATGGAGCTGTCCACCCTGGGGGTGCGGTGGGGTGTGTGTGTGTAATCTGCTTATGCATTACTCAAGTGTTTGATGAATTAAAACTTATTATAAAACTGCTTGGAGTAATAAAATACAATACAGATGCCCATAAAAGACTGGCTTATTGGTCAATGTTGAGTTTTCAGAAATATACCACTTCACAAACTATATACATTCCATCTTACAACTAGGCCATCAAAAACTGTCAATAATCTTAAGCGGACTTCGTGAAAAGTCAGAGTGGTAAGAGGTAAAGATATTTTCCCAATAAATCACATCACGTGGCCAAAGAACTTAGGAGGTCCAGAAAGCCAGCAGATAGTAAAAACAAAAAACAAAACTAAAAATATCTATTGGGTTGTTGGAAAAGTATTTTTTCTATGTTTTTCATTGCAAAATTGCGTCATGACTTTTCCAACAACCCAATACTTAGGACATTAGGCAAACATACTCTGGTATACAGACCCCTTAGTGTTACAGGGTTACAGCTGTGGTCACGCGTACCCAGGAGTAAGACTGATTTTTCAGATACAGAAGCTGCCAATTTCGAAACTGAGAAACCAAGGCACAAAATGCAGCCAGCCAAGGACAGGAAGCAGTGGCAGAGCCGGCTGCGCCTTCTCACACCAGCCACTGGCTCCCGAAGCCTGAATGACAACACACTCTTCTAAGTTCACTTTCTTTCATCTCTCCCTAGGAAAATCAGGTGATGGGGTGGAACACAAGAGTGAAAATCAGCAGGTCTGATGGAGAAGGGAGGTTGTATGTTTCAGGACTTGTCTCACAGAAAAGCCTTGTTCCAAAGGGCTATGAAAGCCAGTATTGCCAATATTAAACAAGCTCTCTAACAAGTCACACTGCACTAATCAAACAGCCTGTTTCTCAAGATTAACGGTGCGTGAGATTCCTTCACTGAGCAGAAGTGTGAGCTACTTCCAGAATCCTGAAAACTACACCCTCTTTGATATTAGTAATTCAGAGCATCCTCAGTAATGAAAGGGCACTGGTAAGGCTTCCACTAAACACTACTTGGAGTATCAACTGAACAGAACATGGCAGGGGTTTGGGAAATGCCAACTTCGGTAAAGTTAAGAACTTTATTTTGTTTGCTACAAGACTTCAGAGGTCTTAATAAGTGAACATGTCTTAGGAATTTCCGTCAGAAACGCAGTATAAAGCGTCTCTCTCTCAAACTTCTTGGCTATAGAGCATTGTTTCCTGAACACGTCTCAGGATTAATTTTCAAAACTGTTTCAAGGAATACAGCTTAAAAAAGGACAAGACCCATCTGTGCTGACCCCTCCTGATTCCTAACTCTTGGGCTCAACCACACACTGTTCTGCAACTTTTTTCATGGAATAGCCAGACGTACCTCACTTCACACTTAATGAAACACGCCTCACTGTTTGGGGGAGCTAGGTAATATTCTGTTGTTCATCAAACTAATCCCCTGCTAAAGAGCTTCTATTACAGGTGTTTACTTTTTAACAGTTGTAAATACTATTGCAACAAGCGGCAGTTAGAGGACTTCTCTTGCTGACCTGAGTGTGTATGACAAACACCGGTCTGCAGCTCTAAGAGAAATGGACTATGGGACCATCTCCGAGGGCAGAACACAGCAGAGGAGGAGCAGATTGCGGGGAGGGGTTCACTTCTGGACAGTGTTATCTGCGGGCTTGGAATCACCCTAGGAGACTGGGCTGTGGGAGCTCAGCTCTGACAGGCACTACTTGAGTCTCGCACCAGAGTGAATCCGAGAAATTACAGAAAGAGATGGGCCCAAGCCCAGTCCTGAGGAACACTTAGAAACAGACGAGACGATGGAGCCCACAGAGCTTGTATGTGCGAAGTCACAGCCTCAAACAATGAAAGGACCCCCTCCTGGAGGCAAGGAGGAACGGCCATGGCTGGCTGGACCTCGTAATGGTCACTGCCACTTACTTCTTGTATGATCTTGGGTAGATCCCTTAATATCTCCAGGGGTCAGGGTTAAATGAAGCGACATAGCGCTTTATAAATGCCAGCTATTATTTTCATCGTCATAACGATTTCTGAAGTGTAGCTCCTGCTTTAGTTTTATGTCAGTCACTGGTGACCGCAGCAAGGAAAGGGTAGAAATCAAAGGGGATCGGGGATGGCCTCTGCTTTACAAGGCTGGGCTGTGGCCCCCGGACTGGGCTGCAGGGCCAGTGTCTCCCTGTCAGCTTTGTGCACTCTCCTCTCATGTATTCCTCTCCTGACAATTCCTAAATATAAATTCGTCAGACTTCAATGGCCACAACCACATTTCTCCACTAGGGGAGGAGCCCATACACTTTAAATAATAAGAGAACTGTACCCCCTCCTCAGGTTCACTTCCAGTACTCAAGAGACCCAGGTACCACTTTTGCCTATGAACACAGTCCTGCTATTTGCCTCCATTTCTATCAATTAGGGCCAGACACACGTAGATGCTGCTGCAGAAGTCAATGTGAAGAGCACTAAGTCAGAGCTGTGACAGGAATGCAATAAACAGAGTTTCTCAAAAATGGACTGTCGGGCCGGCCGAGTGGCGCGTTGGTTAACAGCTGGCTTGGGACGCCAGAGGGCCCGGGTTCGGATCCCACATATGAGGGCCAGTGACACTGCCCTCCACAGCTAAGATGCTGAACAACAGCTCAACCTGGAGCTGGGCTGCCGTGAGTCGCCGGCGACGGCGTAGGCTGCAGCCCCTATGGCAGTGGGTTGCCATGGGCTACCGTGTGTAGCCAGCAGCCACCGTGAGCGGCCAGCAGCCGCAGTGAGCAGCCGTCCAGAAGCCGGCGACTGATGTGCCTCACCCGGGAAGAGCGCAATGATGGTGCCAGCTTGGGCCAGTGAAGCAATTTCCTTCACAACTAGACTGAAGAACAAAACGACAGCAACTTGTCTGTTCCCCTTCCCCCAATTCCCCAGCACTGTTCCCATCCCCCAATTACCCAATAAAAATCTTAAAAAAAAAAAAGGACTGTCTATAGCTACTTCAGTTACGTTGCTTTTGAAAAATGTAATGTAAAGAGATAAAAAAAAGATTAAAATGTTACAGGGTCTTCTAAAAATAAAGTCTATATTAGAGCTAATAAAAATGGTTAAAATTCACTGTTAAAAAAACAAGGCTAAATTTAGCTTTTCTAGTTCAGTAACATTTCTGGTTAAAATTCAAATGATCCTGGGTATTAATAAAGCAATTACTATTTTCTAAGACTTGGTTAAAAGTATGCATAACACTCTGGCCTTTACTTGCAGTGTGGCACAATATGAAGTGTACAGCAAATCAAACGATTTAGACCTAGAGAAGCTTCTGTACGTACACCAGGTAATACGCAAACCCATGCATTCGCTGCACCCTTTAGGAGAACAATGTAACCCCCCAAACCTGGAAACAACCCACACGCCCGACAGCAGGATTCACAAATAAATTACAGGATAGTTACACAACAGACCATACACACTGAGTCAGCTTCAGCTGCATACTTCAACATGGATGAATTTGAGAGTCCTGAATGAAAAAAGTGACAGGAATACTGACAGAGGAATACATATAGTATGGTACTGTTTTTATGCATAAGATTGATTTTTTAAAAAAAGAGAGAGTGCTCCTGAGTGGACAGAAGGCTGGCAACCCCCAGACAAGATGGGAAGATGCTGTAAGGACCACGCAACACATATCTATCTGATGAAGGCCCTGGCCAGCACGGTTTTTACTGTGCTCAGGTTTAAAACAAAACAAAAACACCATACTTATTAGATACATACTCTTGTGGGTAAAAATACGATGGTTGAGATTTTCTTTAAAATATTGCAGAAAAAACACACCTGAGCCATAGGTACACACACTGTAGTCCCTATTTTTCCATAATAAAAATGTATCAAAATATTCAGCAAACCTATACAACATATGAAGTAAAAAACAGAAAGAAAAGCAAGAGAGAGGTGTGGGGGGCGTTGAGGATCCAGACTGGGGGTGGGGGCGGGCCTGGAAGGCAGCCCACATGGCCGGGAGCCTGCAGGTACTGGAGGTGCTCTCTCCGGAAGGCAGGGAAGCGGGCCACCGGCGTTCACTGCACGGCTTATCCTGCTCGCCTTACACACCTGGGACATACTGTGATGCTTTACGACCCAGCTGATACATACAGAGGAAAACAATTTAGCAGGTTAAAGGACACTCAGTGCCGTTTAGAACCTAGATGGGTAAGCTCCCAAGCTGAGAAATTCCTAAATACTATTAGAAATTCTTCAAATCCATTGAGGTTTTACATGAATGCAAAACCTGAAAAAGAGGCCGATTCAGTCAACTTGGGTTGGAAGTATACAGACAGCTGAGATTAGGTAACACCATCTAGCAAGACAACGAAAGCTCCCAGCTGTAAACTGCAGGAAGTTCTGACCCAGGTTTTAGTGACAGACGTCCAGTTTTACTTGAATAATTTGAGGAGCAGGAACGTCTTCACAGCGGGGTGGGTGTGGCGCTCTCCCACGTTGCCTGCACAATGGCGGCAACAAGCCCCTCCCGCCTGCCCGTGACCCTGGCACTTCCTCTCCTCCCAGGATCTCAGAGGCCAACTGAACACCCTCCTCTCTGCGCTTCTTCCCACTTTTGTCAACAGCCGCCTCAGCTGCCCAACTCACAATCCTGAGGGAATGAAAGCACCACCTTCTCTCGCCACACATACCTTTCCTCCTCGGGGACCTTACCCCAGGGCCATGCTCAGCCTCAGGCCTGGCTACCTTCAAGCCGGGTCTCCTCCCGTTATTTCCTGTCCTGGGAAGACAGGCCAGCTTCGCTCCGCCCCAGCCAGACCCGCGCTGTAAAGTCCGTTCCATCAAATCCCCCTCCTTCTCATCTCTTGGACCATCCACTTCCCTTTACATCCACTCTAACTGCCAGACTCTAGGTGTTGCCGTCTCTCACCTGGTCGTTAACACAATCTCTCCACTGGTGTCCCCGCCAGTAGGCTCACCCCTCCAGTCCATCCTCCTCACTGCCGCCCAGGCTAATTTCTAAAACACAGCCATTCATTCAGTCTGTCTGTGAATGAGCTCCCCCAGACAGCGTCCACCCAGAGGAACGCTTGCACCGTGTCAGTTTGCTGTGTAAGGAAAGGATGTAGTCTTCACTGTAGGCCGCAATGCCAGACTCTGCCAACAGGAGCTGACACTATCATCGAACCCTTACCATAGCCATGTTCCGGCATGGTGCTATCTACTTACAAACGAGGAGACTCAGACTCAGGGATGTGAAATAATTTGCCCAAAGATACTCTGCTAATGAGTGGCAAGGATTCCGACCCAGTACCTGGATTCCAAAGCCATGTTCTTTCTATCACCGCCCCTCCCCCACGCCCCCCAGCCCCCCAAGCAGTTTCCACAGGAAGGTGAAGGTTCTGATTCCACTTCCTAAAAAAGTGCGCTACCAAGACTTGCTTTTCAGGGTATGATTACACGGCTCCCAAAGAAACCGTGACAAAGACAAGCAAAGGGCTTATGATGTGCATGTGTCACGACAAGTCCAAATGACTGCAAACCAGCAGGTCAAGGAAGGTTGGCCAATTCATGAACCAGACATTTATTTATACTTACAGCCCACAACTAATTAAAACTTTCTATTTTATTTGAATATTCAGTAATTCATATCTGAAGTTAATTATTTTTAAATTTTACTTTTTTAATCAAGGAGGAATCTTTGCTTAAAGATCCGGAAAATGCAGACCATCATTTGTATATTCAGTGACCAGGGTTCTATGCACACCAGGAAGGGCATTTAGCACCTTAGACAGCCTACAGGACTTCATCTGTAACATTCCAGGCTTGCAAAATTTATACTGACTTATAAAATTTAAATGTTATTCCATCTCCATATAAAACTAGGGGAATAATTACAATTAAGTTCAAACAATTACAGATGACAAGTATAAAAAATTCCTATTAATCTCCTAACATACTTTCTAGAGACACTAGCTGAGTCTTCTCTCTACTTAAAAGTCATTCTAAACCTTTAAATCCATGGCTATAAAGTAAGAGAAGTAACATAAACACGTGCCCAAATGGGAAGTGGGTTCTGCTATTTCTCATACAACCAATTCAAAGCCAAATCCCAAAGACCTGAATGGATCAGAACTGCTGAAACTGTCTTGTTTACGTCTTTACTCAGTAATTAAACATTCAAGGCATTAGGAGATGAGGTTCAATCAACATAAATGTACCACATTACCCATCAATTCCACTACTAGGTATCTATCTACCCCCAAACAAGAAAACATGTCCACTGAAACACCTGTACACATATGCTCACAGCACAGTATCTTTAATAGCCCCAAAGTGGAACAACCCAAATGTCCATCAACAGGTGAGTGAATAATCAAAATGTATAAAAAATAGCATACTGATACATACTGAGCCTCAAAAACATTACGCTAAGTTGAAAGCCAGATGCAAAAGATCACATATTACACGATTCCATTTTTTACATGAAATCTGCAGAATAGGCAAACTGCAAAAGACAGGAAGGTTAGTGCCGGGCTGGGGTAGGAAGGGACAGTGCCTATGAGGAGGCACATAAGATCTTTTGGGGGTGATGGGAGTATTCTAAAACTGGATGGATAGTGGTGATGGCTGCACAACTCTGTAACTTCACTAAAACTCACTGAATTATACATTTAAAACCAGTGAATTTCACAATATGTGAATTATACCTCAATAAACTGTTAAAAAAACCACACGAAAACGACAGCTTTAAAGCATGCTAGCTATAAGCCTCTTTGTTGGTCAAATTCAGTTCATTCACAGAAAGCAATGTATCTCTCCAATGACTGGAGTGTGTGTATACATGCAGGGTCTTAGCACGGGGGCCAGCAGTGTGCTTGGCATTCTAACAGAGAGAAGCATTTGTCCAATGGCTCTGTGGATTTGGGAGGAAAGGCAGTGACATTAACTGGGGGCTATTAGAGTAGAGATACTGGCTCAACTTAGGCGTACAGCAATGGAAAAATAAAGGCCAGGTGCTTAAACCCACACACAGTAGGAATTACGGTACCTGAGCTGATGGGACATGGGGGGCATCGGTAAGGAAGGAATTAAGGATGACAAGGGCTGTCTCTCAAACTTGTACTGTCAAACCTCCAAACATTTATCTCTGGACTCCAGAATTTCACAGCAGTACATTAAAAATTCAAAGCGACTTCACTGTCGCTGGTGGGAATGGTCAACGACACACAGTAATTCACAGATGCATTTACCCTTTAACCCAGCCAGCTCACTTTCAGGAATCTATCCCCCAAAACAACTGACCAAAAACCACAAGAAGAGAATGAGAAGACAAGCCAGAGCACGGGGCAATATTTGTAAAAGACATCTGATAAAGGACTGTTAGCCAAAATATATAAAGAACTCTTAAAACTCAATAAGAAAACCACTTAATTAAAAATACAGGCCGATCAAATATATGGTGATAGGAGAACTGACTCTGGGTGGTGAACACACAATGTGCTATATAGATGATGTATTACAGAATTGTACACCTGAAACCTATATAACTTTACTAACAATTGTCACCCCAATAAACTTTAATTAAAAAAAAAAAAGGGCCAAAGACCTCACAAAAGAAGATATGCAGATGGCTAATAAGCATATGACAAGATGCTTCACACCCTATCTCATCAGGGAAATGCAAACTAAAACATCGAGATACCACCACACCTCTTAGAATGGCTAAAATCTAGAACACTGACACCACCAAATGCTGACGAGGCTGTGGAGCCACAGGAACTCTCCGTCACTGCTGGTGGGGTGCAGAAGGGTACGGCCACTTTGGAGGCAGTTTGGCGGTTTCTCACAAAATTAAACAGACACTCATCACATGATCCAGCAATCATTTAGAAAAGATTTCAATTTTAATTTTAGTTTAACCCTTTTTGTAAAAAATATTTATTATCATTCATACAATCCAGCAATTATGCTCCTTGGAATTTACCCAAATGAACTAAAACTTATGTATGTCCACACAGAATCTTGCACACGGATGTTTACAGCAGCTTTATTTAAAATTGCTAAAATCTGGAAGAAACGAAGGTGTTCTTCAGTAGGTGAACGGATAAGCACGTTGTGGTGCGCCCAGACTCAGCACTAAAAAGAAATACGGTACCAAGCCATGAAAAGACATGGGGGAACCTTAAGGCATATTACTAAGCCAAAGAAACCAATCTAAAAAGGTTATGTACTATACAATTCCAACTAAATGACATCCTCGAAAAGGCAAAACTATGGAGACAGTAAAAAGGTCAGTGGTTGCCAAGGGTTAGGGGGAGGGACAGAGGAACAGGCAGAGCAGAGAGGATTTTTAGGGCAGTGAAGATACAGTGTAGAGCATGATACTGTAATGACGAACACACACGTCACTATGCATTTGTCCAAACCCACAGAATGTACAACACCCAGAGTGAACCCTAATGTCAGCTATGCACTTGGGATGCTTCTGATGTGTCACTGGAGGTTCATCCATTGTAACAAATGTACCCCTCTGGTGAGGATGCTGACAATGGGGGAGGCTGTGCATGTGTGGGGGGCAGGGAGTATTTCGGAAAGCTCTGTACCTTCCTCTCAATTTTGCTGTGAACCTACAACTGCTCTAAAAAAACACAAAAACCCATCAAAACTAAACAAAAGCAAAAACTTAAAGCAGTGGCTTACTTTTGATTTTTATATTTTGCTCATGAAATATACTTGTATTTTGTAATCTAGAAAACACAAGTATATAAAAAGCTGGTATCAAATATCAAATACTATATTTGCTTATTATTTTCCTTAATT
The DNA here is from genome assembly GCF_001890085.2 of Hipposideros armiger. Taxonomy (NCBI): domain Eukaryota; kingdom Metazoa; phylum Chordata; class Mammalia; order Chiroptera; family Hipposideridae; genus Hipposideros; species Hipposideros armiger. The sequence continues at coordinate 1,263,087 of NW_017731820.1, read as the reverse complement.
CAAAATTAAGCTATTTTGCAAATTCTTTGAATAATGGATGTTTTAATACATGGATTTTACATTTATACCTTTTTGTATACAAATGGAAAATCTATCAGTAATGAAAGGTTCTCGAAACAGGGTATTTGGCTCTGGGACCTGCAGATTTAATGGAAGCAACACCTGACCTGTGGGCTCTGTCTGTGGCTGGAGGGCAGGGGCCTAATTCCTAGGTGAACCCACGGCACCTTGGCACACTGCAGGTGCTCCGGAAATACTGGTGAATTTACTACTCCAAATATGTGGAGGACATATCTGAATCTCTGATAATACTTAAAAAAATTTTTTTTAAAACACAAAAACTACTCGGCCCATCTGAATAGAGAACTACTACAAAGTAAGGAACATGCTGAACATGGTTAATTACATGTCATTTTATTTTCTACCAGCATAGTAACAGTACTGAGAAAAATGGGGGGGGAGGGAGAATACAACATTTACATTATGTATGCAATTTAGGAAAAATATAATTATTCAAACAAGCCATAAAAACTGTAAAACTGATGGCTTTAAAAAAGTAAGAAACAAGGCCAGGACCTATAATTCTGAGATAGGATAAGAGCAAATATATTTAAAGCTTCACCATTTAGTTCTCTCTATGCCTCCTCCTCCCACTTTCTAAAAGCTAGCAGAGCTTTGAAATTTGTAGAGCTTTTAAGTCTACAGTATGTACGTTTTTCAAATTGAGGGCTGCTATCCATTCATCCACGATGCTGAATTAGTCAATGGCAACTGGAACTTTTCTAAAAAGGAGTTCATAGAACATAACAAGGTAAGTTTCTTCAGCACATCATGTATCCAGTATGTTTCTGAGTGTACAGGGTTATTCTATAAAATGCAGCTTACTGTAGAATAATGCACGGAGCCTCATCACACAAGGACATGACTATTTCAAGCAGTTAACCCAGAAATGTGGGTGTTTGTGGGACTTGCACACAGTAAGCATCTGCTACTATTCATATTAACACTGATGCAAAGCCCACCAGATGCCTGAAATTTCTAACATGGCACTTTGAATAACAATAAAAAACTCAGAAGAAAATGACAAAACAAGCATGCTTATTTTCGAAGTCAAAATGAAGTAAATTAATGCTGCCTGAAAATTTCACAATACCCTTGATAATTGATTGGTACCAGGGTAGCACTTCCCCAAATTCCCACCGTGTACGGTCAGGGGGGCAGTTTGTATGTGCTGGACCTGGGGATCCCCAGTCAGAGATCTATAGCTGAATACAGACGAGAGATAAAAATGCAAGTCTCAGACAGAACGCTGGAAACAGAGAAGGTGGATGTGGCTTAGGGAGCCGATGAGATCAGTTTGGGGCAAGCAGAGATGGACGGGGCAGGCTAGCCACTCAGACGAGCCCAGAGGGCAGTTAGAAGGCCTGAACGCGGCTCAGCACGAGTTGAGGAACTAAGAAAGGTTAACACAGAGCTGTTTTGGCCAAAATAAAACCGAAAAACCCCACAACAAAACAAACTAGAGCAGAGAATCAAGTCAGAGAGATATCTCCTGAATGCCCAGGAAGAGACGAAATCACAGAACTAGCGCAGCACAGTATTCTTTCTTCTTCACAGAAGCTAATGCCAAGAGATCATTCAAGAAAAAAGGCTAACCTGGCCCAGAAGCTTGGGTAACGCTGCATGTTACCCCCCTCCTTTAGGGGCCAAAATGCTCTAGAAGATGAGCCTGGTTCTATTTTCCAAACTACTTTGCCCTCACATATCTCATGGGAACAGTGTTCACACTCTGGAACCACTGAGCTAGAAACACAGGCGCAAAAATGTATCAGGAGAGAATCTAAGAGAACTTTCAAGAGAAAGAAAGTGCGAGTTTCAATAGACTGAAAGGCTTTTCAAACTCAGGCAGTTTAGGCTTTTAAAGAAAAAAATATTTGAAATAGTATCCTTTTAGTTACTGTTACAAACCAGTATCTTCCAGGTTTGAAAAGCACACGTACAGGACACCACCAAGAAAATGCGAATGACGCATGCTTTGATTTTGTCGCTGCCCCTCCTTACTCATGGATTAATGCGGATCCATGTGCTTTAAATGTTCTAGATCCTTCCTATAATAGCATTTAGAATTTAGATTTCAACAAGGAATAAAGTGAAGCATTTCCTTTCTGGACAACTACACCTATAACTCTGTGCTCATTAGAATCCCACCCTCCTCCCAAGAACACTAGGATTTCAGGATGCTCATCAGACCCATCAAAGACGGGTACAAAAAATGAACACATTCGTTACTCCATGCATCTCCACTGCAAGTCACGTCATTTTTCACACTCTGTGATGCTAAAATCAGTACGTGTTCTACAAAGCAAAATCCATTCTTCAATATGGGAGGACGGTTTTCTCCCCTCAAAGGCTCTTATTAAACTGAGGGCAACCTTACGTACATACATGTACATACCCTGTAAGACATACGTAGAGCAGGGAGGTTTATGTGTACACAAACACATTCAAGGCCCCTCAAAATGCAACCTAGCATTTCCTAAATTTATTTATTCACACATTCCCTTCCCACTCTCATGCCTATTATGTTACAGAACATAGATGAGGGCAAATATTGCTCTAAACAAATAAAAATACAGAAAATGCAGTAACATGAAGTAGTAAAGCTGAGCTCCTTCTCTTACTGAAGGGGTGCAGACCAGGCCTCCCTAAGACGGGTCACTTTGGCATGCGGATTACTTTGAATTGCAGGGAATGGAGGCCCTGTGGATTCACGAGAAACTTCTACCTCTCCCTTAAACAATTGAAGTTTGGGGCCTTGCCCGTAATAAGAGTTATTGCCAGAAATAATTTTTTATGGTCTGTCAGTAGGGCAGGGCAGAAGTCTCATCACCGAACATCTGCTCTTACCATCCTGCAAATGCCTTTCCTCCCGCTGAAGCCCAGGGCGCCTTACCTAATCTGTAGCTCAGAAGTCATATACACCTCTAACTTTCTGGCCGAACCCCTACGTAACTGGGGGTCTCTTGACGCTCTCGTGGATGTGCGGTTCCCATATGCACGTATATAATTAAATTTGGTTATTTCCTCATTAATCTCTCTCATGTTGACTTATTAGACCAGCCGAAAGAACCTTGAAGGGTCGAGGAAAATTTCTTCCTTCCCCACATTATAAAAACAACAGTGACCAAAACAAACACTGCCTTATGTCCCAAGTGATGACTTGCAAAATATGCTTCACCAGGTATGCTCCAATCAAGCCAAACCAAACCCCACCCAGGGCAGTGGCCTACACAGCACACTTTGTCACCGAGGTACTAACTCCCGGCAAGGCTGCTCAGCATACGAAGTGTGTGTCTGTGGCGTCCCTGGGCCTTCCCTTCCGTCTTTTGGGTCCGTATCCAACAGGAGAGCCTTTGATTTGGAGTGTCCATCTGATGACCGGCTAGGGAAACATTCCTGCACCCGTGTCCCAGTGTACCTTTCAACCAGCAAAGTGGAGGAAAGATTTCTGTCCAAAGTGAGGCACTGGCGAGCAGCAACCTGAAGGAGCAGCTGCAGAGTCACCAATGTGTGTTCAGCTGAATAAACAGTGGCATCGTTACAGGGAAGATGAACCTGCAAGTAAATCTTGTATGGATTTTAAATCTGTAAGCTGGGAGAAGTCAGAACTTCTTGGACTTTGTCTTCTCCCTCCTCCCCCAAACCAAACAGCTCCCAGTTCCCAAAGATGAGCCTGGGACTCAAGGAGGAAAAGAGTGGAGCCTGGTGCGCTCTTCCTGGGGTTCCGGTGGGTCTGACAAGTCTGTGGTCCATGGCTGGTCTGTCCCCCTCGCCCTGATTTCAGAGCTATCCTTTGAGTGGGAGCAGAGCAAACCTCGTCCATCCAGTAGAGAGGTCTGGGTTCTCTGGCCTTTCTCCCAGGTCCTGACTCTCGATGCAGCCCAGGCGCACAATTTTAGTTAGTGTGTACTTAACTAATTCCTACATAGTAAAGGCATTTTTCCCCTGGTATTTTGTGATGCATTTCTGTGCAACTGCTTTCTCGTAATTCCAACAGTATCCCTAATTTGTCATTTTAGAATACATGTCTTAAATTAACAGTAACCTTTCAATTTTCCAAGCTACAGCACAAACTGTGCTGAAAGCATTTATTTTTTTCTAATTTTTTAGCAAATTTATGTTCTTAAACATAACGACAACCGTTTAAAAAGGCGTCTACTATCACTGAGCATTGTGAACTAAGCAAAAGAGGGCAGGAAGTTCACACTCTCACTAAGAAAAGGAAACTTCCACACCGAAGACAACTCATCAGTATAGATCCAGTGTTTTAATAAAATACCAAAACATAAGTGCGTTTCAGGAGACTGGAACAGCTTCACTGAGGGCATGAAACTTGAGGGGACTGAAGCAGCTGAAGGATTAAGATATGGGGAAAAGAAAAGGGGGAAAAAAAAAGTAAGGGGAAAAGAATGGGAAGACTAGGCAGCAAAAGGGAAATACAGCCCACCAGGAGTCAGGTATTTACCCTGGGGCACCACACCTGGAAAGGCACCTGCAGTAAAGTGGAGGACACCCAAGTGATTTCAGCATTAACCCTCCGTTGGGCGCAATGCAGAAGTTATGAGTTTGGGCACAATGCATCTATAACAAATGCGTGTAAGACATTTATCAATTTAAATTGAAAATGAATGAAAATAACGTGTAAACATGCTTATTATTTATTCAGATTGAAATTTTAATTTGCCACAAAGTAAAAACAATGTTTATTACATAAATTTATTATAAAAACAACAGAAATTCAAAACAATCTGTGAGAACAGTTGCGCCCAATAAAGGGTTAAACTAAGAAGAAACAGCCTGCTCTCAAGTCGCAGGCCTGCTGCTTCTACTGCCTTTTCTCTTTTTTTACATAAATTAGTCCTTTGTGTTATAAATACATGAGCACTGTAGAAAATTGGAGGAAAAAACCCCAAAAAGAAACTAAAAATAACCCATAATTCCACTGCTCAGAGATAATCACTATTAATATTTTACTGTATTATTTTTCTTTAACGCATATATTCACACACATCGAAAAATTGTTACATGTTATATATGTTGTTTTATGGCTGTCCTGTTGTAATTCAGGCTTTACCACCTACTAGGCCCCACCTCACCCACTCAAAGCCTCAATTTCTTAACCTATGTGCTGTAAGGTGAACTAAACAATAGTGCCTACACTCCACGGGATTTGGTGAAGACTTCAAGTGGAAGGATGCTCATGAACAAAGCAGGAATTAAATGAATGTTGGTGTGGGCTGTGTTGAGACATGGGGGACAGACACACACCACATGTCCCTGCCCCACAGGAGGTCTGTCTAGTGGGAGAAGCCAAGTCCAGCCAAAGGGTTAAGGGGCTCATGGGATCCCAGAGAAGTCTCCTAGCCTGGGGGGGGGGGGCACCAGGGTCTGAGCTGAAACTTGCCTTTTTAAAGGAGCAGGAATCTGTCAGGTGACAGGAAGGGTCCATGGCACTCTAGACAGAGGGGAAAGCAGGAATAAAACCAGAGGAGCAGCAGCATGGGAAATCTGGAGAACTGGTGCAACAGTGACGCGGAAGTGTGGAGTGGGAACCTGGGAGGGGACTCTGCTTACGTGATCCAGTTCCCCACGGAAAAAAATTTAAATCACTGTCTAACTTAGGCTTCACAACTCAGCTCTTCAAACATGAGTAAGATTATGCTTTATAGGACAGTTTTCCAAACGCTGTTCATGTTAAAAGCTATGACATCCCCATGGAATACACATGCTTTGAGGACCTAACGAAATCTTAAACACTGTCAGCTAAAAATCATCTTTTTACAAATAAAGAAATGGAGGCCCAGCAAAATTAAGCTCAAACTAGATCCCTTGTCTTTTCCCCCAAGCAAAATGTTCTATGGCTAAGCAAAAATAAGACGCTTTTTTAGAAGCCAGAAAATATCTGTGAGAATAAAAACTTTACAAGTCGTTAAATGTTCTAATGATCTTGTTTATGGTGTGCATTATTAAATGTATATATATAAGCAGGGAACTGGAAGGCCTTAGTAATAGAATAATCTTAAGGTTTTATTTAAATTTGATTTATTTTTCATATGTTCATTTCTCAGTTTTGAAAAGCAAACAAAAGGACACACCTTACTGAAAAACTCTCAGGTATCAAAAAAAGCAGGGCAAATGTCGACTTGGTCCTTAAAAATAGTACACTCTTTTCTCCAGACATATCTAAAAGACAAGTTGAACATTCGCCCCCAAAAGACATTTTATTCCAGACTGACTCAACTGCTGAGGGTAGAAAGCCCATGGCAAAGAATACAAACACATTCCTAAGTGTTTGGGGCCCTCATTTTTAATGTGAAGAATGGCAAGTAAGTCAATTTAAAGCATATTCATTTTAACTTCCCATGCTAAAAGAAAGGCACACAGTGCCTGCTGGGTAAATTGGGAGTGAACTTCTGATACAAGGCCCTCGGGGCCCAAGAATGGCCCCTCCTGGAAGAGCCGTCACAGCAAACTAGTACCACCAGTGGGCTTGCCTCATCTCTACAACAGGAAAGAGCCTCAACCACCAAGCCATTTCATTTTAAAGGCAAGGGTGCAAATATTTAACGGGAAAAAGATCTCAATTTTGTTTTTAGAAAATAAACAAAATCTATACCTTAAAACTAGCTGAGGGGGGAAGCAAATTAAAGTTTTATAACTTGTTTTCTTGGCACTTTCCTGGATTGTAACAGCTGAAGAAAACCTGAGCATTTTTCTGTTGGGGCTCTACAATAAGAATTATAATAAAGCTTTCATTCCTCTTTTTTCTTTCTTTTCTTATTCTTTAAAGCTTGCATTCTTAACTGGTGTAAGTGCAGTGACTGTTCTCTGCCGCCAAAATAAGAAGGGGTCAAACATTAGGTCAGCATTGTTCCAGAAGATGTACTCATTCAAAAAACAACTGAGGTACCTATGACCCAGTTCTATGCTACTTTGGGGGCACAAAAATAAATAAGGAGGATCCCCTCCCTTCAAGGAACTCCTAGTCTGAAATGCATGGGAAATGAGGCTGTAAAGACAATTAAGATGAAAGATAACATTCAGTCAGAGGCAAAGGAGTCTAAGGGGCTGTCACAGCTAAGGAAGCCGCACAATCAGCTCAGGCACAGCATTCATTTGTCCCTTGGTGCTGGTGATGCTACCTTATCTGATGGTGGCACATTAGGAGATGAGGGGCATGCCTGCAAGGACCTGAGCTTGTGGGTCTTATACAGGGAGGGTGGATTTCATAAATCAGTGACAAGTCCTAGTATATCTAAAGTTTCTTTTTTCCTCTCTTTGGCAAAACAGTTTTTAAAAGATGACACCAATGAGGAATATAAAAGTTTTTAACATTTTTAGAGAATAATTCAGCCAACCTTCTCAAGCTTAATGAGCACTCTCCTGAAACCTCCAAAAATGGGCATAATAGAATTAAAAGGAGCCAGTCTTACGTTTGCAGCTTCAGGATGTGAAATGAAATGCAACTCTGTCCAATTACCATAGAAAGCAACAAACAGAACTTTCAAGTAAAATTTTTTCTAATATCCAAGAACCTTTTTAAACAAACAAAATCTCAGATCCAATTTTTTTTTCTAAACAAAATGACTGTTCTTGCTTTTTAAACATTCCCTGTTTTGCTACACAACCCTCAAACAAACTCTCCAGGGTTTCAGAAAAATCAGACGGACAGGGGTGGCCACAAAAGGGAGTTAAACTTAAGATCGCACACACATCTGCGGAGTGTTAAGGTATGTTTTGGTCCTGGAAGTTCAGGGCTTAAAGCAAAAGTGACTTTAGTTCCCCTCCATCACCCCGATTAAGTGCCTTTCAAACACAGCGTGACCGTTCACTCGACTCCTAACTTGGGGCTGTTTTAACGTCACCCGGGGAAGGGCCACTACACAGAGCAAATAAATACCTTAGTTAACTGCAATTCCGTATTTGCACACTAACCACTAACCCCAGTCAGGAACTAAAAGCAACAACAGACATCCAATCGGAAAAGAGAATCCTATTTTTGGCCGAGGGCTCGCGAAAGAAGAGAAAACCCTTAACTTTGGAGATTCGTCCTCAAGGAACGCTCCGAAAGCATCTGCCTCGCTCTTGCCCGTCACCACGTCTCCAGTGCACGGCGTTCCCCAGGTGGCAGCGGCGGCCCCGGGGCCGCGCGCGGGTTACCTGCTGGGTCAGCGCGCGCTCCCGCCGGGCGCAGGTTCGTGGGCGCGCCGAAGCCGCGGCGCGGGCCCGGCCCGACTCGCGGGCGCCGGGGGGCTCCGTCCCGTCCCGCGGCC
>NW_017731820.1:1240519-1254194 GCF_001890085.2 Hipposideros armiger | reverse complement strand
GGCGGCTCAGGCCTCGCCCGGCGCCTGGGCTCGGCCGCCGCGGCCCCAGTCACTGCGACACCGCGGCTCCGGGCCGGGCCTGCGCCGCCCCCTCCCCCCGCGCTTCGGCCTCGGCGCCGCGACACTCACCCGCATTTCCCTGGTGCCGAAATGGCTCCGGCGACGTCGCCACCTGGTCGCTGGGCCCGGGCCCCGGTTAAATCCCCGTCCCGCCAAGGTCTGGCTGCGTCCCTCCGCCGCCGGGGCCGCCCCGCCTGGAGCTGCGTGCGACACGGCTCCCGCCTCCGCCTCCGCCTCCGCCCCTGCCCGCCCGCGGCCCTCCTCCTCCCGCCGCCGCCGCCGCCGCCTGCACCGCGCAACCTCCGCCCTCTCGCCTTTCCTCCCGGCCTCCCCGGCTCCGGCTACCGTGGGGGAGAGGCTGGTGGGGGAGGGCCGCCACGCACCGCCATCGGCGTCCGGGGCGGGGGGAGCCGGGAAACCGTCGCCGCCATCTCCCCACCAGCCCGAGGGCGGGAGGGGCCCGGAAACCTCCCGCTCGCCGCGGCCACTGCCCCCGGGGGGTCCCCCCGCCCCGCGCCGGCCGCGGTCCCACTCGCCTGGGGGATTTCTACCTGAAAGCCGGGGGAGTCTCTTGTCCGGAACCCCGCGCCGTCCCGGGCCGGGCGTACCGGATCCTCCTCCGGGTTTTACAGCCTCCCTCGCCGGTGGGCCGCCTCTTAACGACCGGCTTCCCGCCACTTCCGACCCCACGAGGAGAGGTCGCCGCCTTAGGTCCGGGACACCGACCCCCGGAGAAAGGGCCCCGCCGCCCGCTGAAGGACAGGGTCTCCCCGTCCGCCTGCGCGCACACACACCCGGAACCGACTTGGAACACGGCTGCCAGGACACCCAATCAACGTGCCCGCCCGGACCGGGACTATTACCAGCGACGATCCCCGGCTGGCTGAGGAGAGCGGCGCAGATGGGCAAGTGGCCCTGAAAACCAGGCGGGGAGGCGTGGAGTCCGCTCGGGCGCCTCGGGACACCTGAGGCCTTCGCCGTCAGCACCTGAAAGCCTGCGCTTGTCTGAGCCGCGTTCTCGCTCCTTAGAACCGGTTTTTAAAGTAAAACTCTCCTAGGCTTCCCGGTGCAAACTTGAACCAACTCTCCTTTTGCGGGGGGGTGGGGGTGGGGTGGGTAGATGTTGACAAAGAATCACTGTACCATTCATCTTTGTGCAGACAAATCCAGGGTAGAATTCAAGCATCTCCATATGAGGATGGCATAAGGTGTGACTGAGCAACGGTATCTTTTCCACGCGTCGTCGTCTGAAGCAGTTCGATGCATTCGTTTGAAATTGAACCGTCGCCACTGGGTACTTTGCAATACTCTGAATGCAAATTTTGGCAGCACCGGGCTTGCCACGGTGACAGAGAGAAAGCATGGACTTGGAGGGAGGGTCTCCTGCTTCCATACCATGCATGGTTCACAGCATGCCAGACAGCTGGCTCGTTTCATGAACAAGCAAGGAAAGATCTCAAATCATCCTATCTGGGCAAAACACACGATGCAAGTAACTTCCTCTAATTGAGTTTTGCTCGAAACTAAAACGGTACAGATATTCTGGGACACCTTGGGGTAGGACTCCTAGGCCTTGAGCAGAGGGCCGCCCCCAGGGTCTGTACCGTTTCCTGAGTCACATGGGCTTCTCTTAGGAGACACATCCCTCCAGTGTATGTGGTTCCTCCTATTGAAATGTGGCCTGTGGTCAACCTCGGTTAAGTATCTTCAGAAGTGTTGCATTTGTCTGCACTCATCACCAAAGCATGTAATCTCAGCCTGGGCAAGGGTTTACAATTCTTGGTTTATATCCTATACTTTTACATAACCTAGTCAAAAGAAAGTTTAGATGTATTTACGGGCACATGGTAAGACTGAAGGTAGAAATGGAAGCCTTGTTTCTGTGGACTGCTTTCCATGGTTCACCTATGGCTTTTTTTATATCCTCGTTTCTTCCCCGATTGGAACCCATGCTTTCCTCAAGACAACAACCTATCTCCACCTTCCCTAACCTGTGTTCTCCACTTGCATCGTTCAATATGGCCTCCCTGTCTGTGACTTGCCACAGTTAATACACGAGTGGAGTGGGTCAGCTTTCCCTTGACTGTTTCTTTCCTCCACCCTCTTTTTTTGCTTAATGGAAGTATTTCGTCCACCTATGCCACCCCTCCACTTCTCACTGCCTAATTTCCTGGTTCTGAACTTCTATCCTTCACTCTCCACCCGTCTGCATCGTCATTCTTAGCAGTTAGACTGTTCCACTGACTTTTATGCACTTCAGAGCCAGGTTGCATCTATACTACTTCCACTCTGGGCGGGCAGAAGGGCATCTACTTTCTTTCCACTGCAAAACATCGTCCATCTTTCTCCCCCATCATAGCAAAACTAATGTCCTTTTTTCAGATGACTGCAGTTAGGAGGGATAATTAATTGGATGCATGTCAGAGTCAAAATGCAAAATAGCTTTAGATTAGAATATTAAGCTAAAACCAATTAAATAAAAAAAATATCACTTTACAAGTCACAAATTATATGATGAAGTTCAAAAACCCAAGATTTAGATTTAGACCTTGTTTTATATTCAGACTCAAACTACTATCTTTTGCTCTAGTTAGCTGTAAAATAGGGATAAAAAGATCTACCACCTAAGTGAAGGGCAATTCCTTTATAATTCCAGCATAATTTCTGAAAACTCAGTTAGTTCCCTTTCTTGCCTCATCTTCCATGAAGTGGAGGCCCACTGACTCCCCTACTGCTGTTGATAACACTAACATTTTCTAAGTCATAAGGGCCTGAAGACTCAAAATCCTGACCTACTGACCTCGCATCCCAGAGCTAGTCCCCATCATAATCTCTTATTTTGGCTCAGTCTGTGGGAGACATTAGCATCATCATACCCATTTTCCAATGAGAAAAACCTAAGACCCAGAGATGTTAGACAGTTTGCTCCAAATCCCTCAGCTTGGTCAGTGCCATAACCTGACTCCCACATCGGCGTATACCCACTCCTGTACTATGATATTTCCCCACACCTATATTGTATCTTTAGCCTTCTCCGTGGTTTTCCTGCTTCTGATCTCTGTCCTTCCAGCCTGTGCGGTGACTGACTGCAGATGGTTCTTTGCGAATGACCTTCATCATTGTACCTTTGTCCTTTCAAACTTTTCAGTGGCTCTCCATTGTTTGCAGGGTTCAGTCCAAACTCTGACTTGGCACTTCAGGTCGACCATAATCTTGTCCTAACTTACTGTCCCCACTTCATTTCCAGCCACCTTCCAAAAGGAACTCTCAACTTCAGACAGGCCTGCTGGGCCTGCGTTTGGCCCACAGATAACCGGCCTTGGATCACCACTTACGAGTGCTTGCTGACACTGGTTCCCCTAACAGAAATAGTTCTCTCTTCCTTTTTCCTGCATCTGCAAATCATGCTCCTTTTTCCAAATCCAGCTCATGACCCCTCCCAGAAAGCCCACTTTGCACCTTCACCCAGGTTTTGCGACCGCTCCCTGAGCGCCAACGTCTCATATGTGTGTTTCCGCCTGATCTGTGTCTTGGGCCAGATGCTATTTCCTAAAGTTCCTCAGCTCCCTCGGCACTGTGCCTGAACACTGAAGACTGTCCAAACATATGTGTTTACTAATGAAATGAAAGGGTACTGTGTCACTCCACTAGCCATATGAGCTATTACTTCTAAGACATGAGTAAGGAATGCGCCATCCAGTGCAAAGTAAATTCATTTGATGAGATAGTTCCCCAACCTGTCTTTGCTTCAGAGTCACCTGGGGACTTGAATACCGATTCCAAGGCCCATTCCAGATGTACTGAGTCAAAATTGGGTGGGAAGGGGCAGGGAAGGGATTTGAAACTGCCAGCGTTTATATCCTGGCTTTACTACTTATTACTCGGGTAACTTTGAGCAAGTTACTTAACCTCTCTGTGCCTCAGTTTCTTTGTCTATAAAATGGGATGATAATAGTATCTCATATGATGTTGTTGTAAATTAAATACTTAATAAACATTACATATGAAGATAATGATGATGATATAATTACCCAGGGTCAGTCTGGTGACCTGAGTTTGGGAACCACTGATTTAATGAACCACTCCTTTTTCTGTTAAGGTTTTAAATGTTATGGCCTTAAAACTTCTGGTATTGGCATTATGACATATTACAGTATGTCTTATTTATTTTGAAATAGTATATGTTAAGCAAGAGGATCCAAGTAAACAGATTTTTCAATTAAATTTGTTTTTTTAATCCAAATCATGAAATCTATATTATGTGCGAGTGTTTTTTTGCAAAACTATTATAGCTTCTTTTAGAAAAATAACTACACATATGCTATAACTATCCAGAGTAATTCACAGTTTAGTATTCACACGATGCAGGCAAGAGATGAAATAATACCATGATTTCTTCCACTCAGGACAATGAGTCATAAATTCTTTTTGAAGGAGCAGGTTTTTAAATCCTTTAATTCATTAGAAAAAAAATTCAAAGCTGATTTTGGCCCATCAAATGCCAAATACACAATATTTTAATGATGTTAAATGTAACTCGATCTACAATAGGAGGCAGAAATTTACTTACCAAAGTCACAAACTAAATATGTCTGAATGGTGAACAGAGGATGGGTAGCCCCACCTTCTGAACGCTTTCTTGACTTATAAATGGCCCATACAAACAAATACAAAAAAGGGCTTGTTTTTACTGCTTGAAATTAACCAGATTCCCTGTATCCTCTCTTAAAACACCCAAATAGCTCTGGGAGAGTAAACAGAGCTTAAGTGTCATTCACACATCAGCATTAACTAGTTGAGTCAGGTTGCCTGCTTTCTAGCACAAATCAGCTCTTCCAGAATGGAGAGTTCTTGGGTAAATCAAGTTTGTGAGCAGCCCTGAGGACTTCAGGGCAGGCGAGGGCCTTGGTTGGGTCAGAGGATCTAAGGAGCAGAGCAATTAGCAAAGGAAGGGCATGAGGGAAGAAAGCGGAACTATTTAAAAACCTAATCTGTCCAGTTTCAGATTTTGCATATTGAGAAGTCGGAAAAGCCTCTTGCTTTGGGGACCCATAAGACAGAAAATACTATTCTAAGATAGTCATGAATTAATTAAGCTTTTGAGGTCTGCCCTGGGGGATCTGAACACCATTCTAACATTCTATTAGGTTGGATCATATGGAATTGTAACTGATTTTCAAATGAATTCAACCTAGTCTGTATGAGATAATTATTCAGAGTTATAGAAAAGAGTCCTAAAATCACTTTTCCTGGGAAGCTTTCTATGACCTTTCACACATCAACCCAGCCCCATGCCCACGTGTGGATTAGGTATCCCACATACTTACTTTTACTAAAGAGTTTGTCGATATTGCATTATAATTTTCCCCTTCTTTACCCCCTACTCCCTTGCAGATTGTGAGCTCCTTGAATTCAGAGACTGTGCCTTTTATTACTATATCTCTGGTATTTATCATAGTGCCTGGCACACTGAATACTGAAGGGACAGTTGGAACTCAACTCATATATGAGTTGGGATTATTTGTACCATGAAACTCAGCCATGCTACTTTCCTGCACGAAGACCTTTAATAATTCCCCATTTCCTACCAAAAGAATGGCAAGCACTTCATTCCTAAAACACCCTCTACACTTTGGCTTCCACGGATCCATCTATACTTGTTTCCCTCTGGGTTCTTATACAGGAAGTCCTCACTCAAGGTCGTTGTTGATAGGTCTTTGGAAACTGCAACTTTAAGCGAAACCACATAAAGCAAAACCAATTTTACCATAGGCTAACTGAGTTAAGTTCCTACAGCATATTTCTGGTCACAAAAACATCACCAACTTCTAAGTGAAGATCCCAAACACTTCTAATATTAAACACTGAAATACATGTGAGCTATGCATACATTTAAGAAAGATGAATAAAAACATTATTTTCCAGCCCTCTTAGTCTAGTTCTAGGTCACTGGTGGCCAGAGCCTTTCCTGGCGTATCCACAGGTCTGGTTTTTCTACCTGTTTGCAGACCCCTCGCCGTGAATGTCCTTTATATTTTGAATCATTTGGCTTCAAAAAAAGCCTACTCTTCTTTCTTCTCCCCATGACTCATCCAATATCTTTTCCTTTGTTTTCTGTCTCTGGTATTCACAGCACCATCCACCCAGTCACTCACGTTAGACACCTCAGGCATTTTTTATTGTGTAGTCTTTTGCACTTCCACATCCATTTGTTCATTAAATCCTATCAAATTTAGACCTGGATTAGTTTTCATCTGGACTGTTCAATGGCCTGCAAGCAAGTCTCCCTGCCTCCAGTCTGTCCTCTAATTAATTCTTCCTCACACGGCCATGGAGTTATCTTTCTAACACACAGTAATGACTTCCTCAAGAAGCATGGTAGCATGCGCTTGGGGCTAGAAGACCTAAGTTTAAATCTTGGCTTCTCCAGTTCCTAGCTGTTTGACCTTGCAACAGTTATTTCATTGGTCTATGTCTCAATCTCTTCACCTGTAAAATGGGAATAGTGCCCACTTTACAAGATGGTTTTAAGAAAGAAGTTAGAGCATTTCATGGTGTTGGATACCCGACACACAGTAAGCATTTTGTATACTACTGTCATTATTGCATCGCTCTCCTATGGAAAACTTTCAATGGATTCACATTCGTATGAAGACATTCAATAGTAATCTTCACAGCACGACCTCTGTCTCCTTTCCCGGTTTCCATTCTTGAACCTTATGCTGCAGCCGCACTTGACAACCAGGTGGATCTCCCTAGAAGTGTGGGGGTTCCTGGTAGTTTCTGGTATGTCCTCTTTCCTTTTTCTTTCCCTGAAGAAATTGGAATCATTTACCAGGTCCCTGATCCTGTTCGTCTTCTCGATGAAGTTTCTTCAGCTTCTTCTCTACCCTCTCTGTGTCCTGATGCTTCTGCACAAACACTGACCAAAATTCCTCTGAAAAATTCCCTCTCACCCTGAGCTTTCTTTTTTGATTGCCAAAAATGGGGTTTCAGTTTTTGAGCCACTATTCTTGTATTCTTGAATGCAATACATATAAAGTGTATCTTGGAGTATTCCAAGTTTTTATTGGCATAAATTGGAGAGAATATGCTAGCCGTGAATGATGAAGTGTGTTTTCCAGGTCATACTACATTTGTGCCAGGAAAAACTTTATTGCCCATCAACCCCATTTGTTTATATGATATATTTGAAAGAACGGCTATAGTATTTAGACAATGTGAACAGAGAATTTAAGAAATTCCAATGACCCTAAGGTCTTGGTTTTCTTGGTCTGTCAGGTCAGTTGCTTTTTGACTCTATTCACTTTGGGGATGAAAAGGAGAAGGACTCTAAGGAGCCTGCCTGGAGGCTGGAATGCTCACCGAACAGATAATAACCAAAAAAGATATTCTACTATCATTTTATGGGAGAAATTACATTATTCTCTTCCCATTATTAGTTTCTGTGGAATGGCAAGTGAAGAGACCCCTTTCGAATTTGCATAATTTTTCTGACCGTTTTTTAAGAACGGGTGTTCAATTCAGACTTAGAATCTGGATGGGGAGCTCCTGGCTAGTTCTGCTTGGCAGAGTAAGTTCAGAAACCAGACGCTCCTTGTACAATGAGAGCTACATTTTATTTTTGCTGATGATGTCCCAGAAACTTAGGTCAATGTCATCAGCCACTGCTTCATCGCAGCAGGGATAAGGCCACTGGTAGGTTTCAGGCTTTTTTGTTGGTGCCTTCAGTGTTCAAGTGTCCTTGTGTGAGCTTAAACAGTTAATCAAGGAGGGCATACCATGATGAGAATAAGAATTACAAACAACCCCCTGAATAACTTTGTAGGGGAGTAAGAGGTACACAACAGGTGGGAAATCAGCAACTAAATATCTAACATGCACTCAAACTTTCCCTCCCAGTGAGCAAGTCTCTCAAGGACATTTTCTTTTATTTCTCCATGTCCTTCCTTCCCAAACTCTAACGTTTTACTAAAAAATTAGAGCTAGTTAAATACCTGGCAATCTAGCTCCCTTGCTATTGAAAGATGGCTCGCATTTCTTAATTTAATTGCCTTTACGTTAGGAAATGCAACTTGGACGGTGCAAAAGGATTTATATCCTGAACGTCCCAGCAAGACCACCTGGAGGAAACTGGCAACAGAATAATATTTACTTTCAACCACAGACACTTATGTTTTCCTGACAGAATTAGGTGAATAGATGTAAAAAGTGGATGTACAACTCTAATGGTCAAAATAAAGTGATTTAAAAAAAAAATCCCAGGGTATCCACAGTTTTGAAAAATAGAGTAAAGCATTTACTGTGATGTGTTCACTGAGGAAGCACTTCATAAACCCCTTGCTAGCTCAACTGCGTTTCCCCCTGCAGCTAAAATGCCACACTGTAGCTTAGACTCAGGAAGTAGGGGTGGCTCTTACCTTGCACAGAGCCGGGCCAAGCCCTCCAGAACTGCTCCACCTGAGCTTTTCCAGCTCCACCCTCAGTCTGAGAAAGACTGTGGGAAGGAGCAAAGAAGAGACTCCCATGGGAAAAAGGCAGACTCGGGCGTCCCAGCCTGTGCCTAAGAGGGCAGAAGAGTAAAGCTCGGAGGAGAGGCGGCATAGCTCCTTCCTCCTGCCCCCCTCAGGCGATGCCACCTGGAGCAGATAGGCATCTGGCAGGATGGCACCTGGCCAAACGATCCCATGCTACTGGATGCCCAGAGTTCACCCGTGCCGGGGTTCTCAGCACCTCCTACCGTATTTAACGTTTTCTAGCTGTAAGCTGTTTGGGAGCAGGGCTATGTCCCCACTGCACTCAGTTGCACAGCGCGTTCCCCCCCCTCCCCCTCTTTCCAGTCTCACTTCCCTCTCCGCCTCTCCCATCCACCTTCACCTGCACTGGGCGGCTCGCTGTGTAAACATTTTCCTGCACTTTTCTTCCTTCAGGCTGTTGCTAACTCTGCCTTGGATGCTCTCCTTACTCCTGGGACCGTCTGCTGCAGTCCCACTTGTTTTTCAAATCCCAGCTCACTTATCGCCTTGTCAGACTTCCCAGAGTCTCTGGGCTGAAATTAATGGGGTTCTTCTCCGTATTCTCACAGTGTTTTGCTTGGGCCTCTGACACAGACACGGTTCTGGCTATTTGTATTTCTGTGGCCCTCGACTCCAGGCCACCGGGCTTCTTATCTTCTTCATCTGGTCTTCCACAGAGCACGGGCTTTCATTTTGATGATGTTCAATTTGTCACTTTTTCCTCTTGTGCATCATGCTTTGGGTGTCAAGTCTAAAAATCCTCACCTAGCCTTGAGTCCTGAAGATTTTCTCCTATGTTTTTTCTAAACATGTTTATAGTTTTATGCTTTACATTTAACTCTGGGATCCATTTTGAGTTAATATTTGTATAAGGTGTGAGGTTTAGGTCAAGGTTCTTTTTTTTTTTTTTTTGGCCTGAGCATATCCAACTGCTCCAGCACCATTTTTTGAAAGAGTAATCTTTCCTCCATTGAATCGTTTTTGTAACTTTGTCAAACGTTAGTTGAGCTATTTGTGCTCATATTCCTGGGTTCTTTATTCCGTCCCAATGATCTATGTGTCTAGGTTCAAAGTGCCTTGCGGGCCAGACACAAGTCTTCTTTCTTATAGTACCTTTGGTCTATTGCCTTGAAAATACTAGCACCTCGCTCAGCACCTGGCACACAGTAGATGTTCAATAAATTTTTGTTCAAAGAAGGAAAGAGTCAGTAAGTGCTTTATAAATGTGAGTTAAATTATTGCTGAATTAATTCTTCACATTTTGAGAGTCAGATGTCCGTGTCCCTGTGGTCTCAGCCTGGCAATAACCTTTCTGCAGGCCCCTTGGCACAGAAACTAAAGTCCCTGCACACTCCGATGGCCTTGAGCCCATGACAGCACCTGGACTCCCTCTGCATGTACCCCCACAGCTGCCCCTCCCCTCACTGCCTGCACACAACTGCCTGTGACCTTGAGGGTCACATTCAACAGCAGGTCCCTATACAGCACCCCCAAGGCCTTCTGCCCCTCCTGGTGGCTCCCAGATTCTCACTCCATACCCACACCATCGGTTGCTGATCCCCAGTGCCCCATTCTCCCACCTGCTTGCCCAGCAACTCCAGACCAGTGCCAGCCTGGCCACCAGAGAACCCTGCTATCCTGTGGGCGGAACCACACCGTCTCCAATGAGGTCTGAACCCCCTCCAAGTATATCCTTCCTTGGGTACTCTCTCTCACCCAAAAAGAGTTTCCGTCTATCTTATAGTCTCCCTTTCATCATAAGGAATTGTTTTTTATATCAGCTTCCCCCTTTAACCTCCCATGTGGCTTCTATCTGCTGAGTAGACCCACACTGCCACACCTGGTCAGCCACTGGCCTTATCTGTCAGAGTCCCTGTGATATGTAGTCTCGCTTCGTGATCTATGCAGCAAGGACAGCTGTGACTTACATATCGGTATGAATGAAGTCAGCCTGTCACTGTGGAAAGATCCAGGACCTTGGAATAAAAAGCCCAGAGTTTAAGTGTGGCTACTACCATTTACTAGTTGAGTGATATTCAACGTGACAAAGGCCATCTCTGTCAACTCACGTTACCCACTGTGCCTGAAAAGGAGAGTGAACGTGATAATAATCGTTCACAGCTTTGATGTGCTGAGCAAATGGGATAATGCATATGGCACGTTTTGTTC
Organism: Hipposideros armiger; assembly: GCF_001890085.2. Classification (NCBI taxonomy): domain Eukaryota; kingdom Metazoa; phylum Chordata; class Mammalia; order Chiroptera; family Hipposideridae; genus Hipposideros; species Hipposideros armiger. Next base: position 1,243,449 of record NW_017731820.1, on the reverse strand, counting down.
ACTATGTTCCAAAAAAATAGTGATCGTTTTCATTTTACCTTAAGTCGAACTATGGAATGAAAGACTGCGACTCCTGCCGAGTAAATTTCATACACAGGAACAGTGGAGATTTCTTCTGAAATCATGCCGCAGAGGAAATTACCCTAGCATAGCCCTCAGCCCAGGTATATTCATCTAAAATGGCTGCCTCACCCCCCCGCCCCCGCAAATAACTTAACAGATACATTTCCAATAACAAGTAAACTAATGATTCTCAACTTCATTTTAAAGACAAAGAAAAATATGTTAAATATAATGGAAATATTGTAGAAGCAAAACTGCTGTGTTCACATTATTTAATTAGGATATCTTGCTGTTTAGCAAGATGAAATAGTTATGGATACATGCACGTGAAAGAAGATGAAATGAAATGTGTTTTTAGCCCAAACATTTGAGTATGGAATAATTATTGTAAGGAAAACGTGATGTGAAATCAGATTTCAGCAAGTAATTTTTAGAACCTGGTGACTGAAATAGATGTCAGAGAAGAATGCAAGAGAAATTGTTACAGAAAGTATTTCTCAAGAATTCCTGGGTTTCTGAAGCAACTTTAGTCTGGGTTTAAAGTTCTCAATACTTGTATTTTACATACACGCCTAATAGGCAGAAAGTTCAGTATGCTAATGAATAATGTGAACAGAAAACTCTATATTACAACTATAATATGATATTCAGTCTGTTAGGATTTTTTTGTAAATCATTATATAAGGTACATTTAAATTATTTTTTCAGTAGGATTATCTGAAAATAGCACGTTGTTGAGAGAAGAATTTTCTGAATACGTCAATTTTTCATCCTGACTAGTATTCTCAAAGGAAATAATAAGAATGCAAACAGCTTTTCTTATTTGTCTGATTTTAAAGTTAGCAATGACGTGGGTTCTACCAAAATCAGCTGCCATCCTTTAAAACACATTCTTTGCATAGGTAAAAGTGTACAATATTTTACCTGCGTGTTGCATGTCATTTCTGTCCACCCAAAGAGATCTTGGCCTCTGAATTGTAGCAGTCCTCAGAGTTAAGGTTCTTTATGGTGGCTTTAATATGTGTCCACCAAGTTCTTTAAGGGGCGGAGCCAAATTCCTCTCTCCTTGAGGGTGTGTGAACTTTTCCCTCATCTCTTGGATTGCTTGCTGTGGGGGAAGTTAGGTGCCATGTTGTGAGGACAAATCCATGTGTGAGAAGCTGAGGCCGCCTGCTGATAGCTGTGTAAGTGCATCCTCCAGCGCCAATCAAGCCTTCAGATGACTGCAGCCCCAGCTGACCTCCTGACCAAAGACACACACACACACACACACACACACACACACACACACACACACACACACGAAAGATCCTGAGCCAGAACTCAGCTAAGCCACTCCCAAATTCCTGACCCACAGAAAATATGAGATATTTTTTATTATGATTTGAGGTTAAGGTCAAGGTTTATTTTTATTCCTCATACATAGAAAACTTGGTAAGCACCATTTGTTGCACAGTTATCCTTTCCTCATGGAATTACCTTGGGACTTCTGTCAAAAATCAGTTGATCAGTGGGATTTATCCCAGGCATCCCAGAGTGGGTCAACATATGAAAATCAATCAATACACTGCATGAATAAAATGAAGGGAAGAAAACACACAGTCATCTCAATTTACATCATCGCATCATCTACACATGGTGTAGAAAAAGCATTTGACAGAGTCCAATACCCTTTCATGATAAAAAACACCCAATAATAGAAATAGGCACAGACAGGAACTTCCTCCACATGATGAAGGCCAAATAGAAAACGTCCACAGCTAACTCTCTACTCAATGGTGAAAGACTGAAAGCTTTTCTCCCAAGATCGGGAATAAGACAAGGGTGCCCACTCTCGCCACTTCTATTCAACATAGCACTGGAAGTTCTAGTCAGAGCAATCAGGCCAGAAAAAGAAATAGAAGCATCCAAACTGGAAAGGAAGAAGTAAAACTATCTTTATAGGAAGATGACTTGATCTTACACATAGGAGCCCTAAGGAATCCACAAAAATACTTTTGGAGCTAAAAAGTGAATTCAACAAAGTTTAAGGACGCAAAATTAACACACAAAAATCAGTTGTATTTCTGTACACTAGCAATGAACAACCCCAAAAGGACATTAAGGAAACCATTCCATTTACAATAGCACGTTTCTCTGTATGCCGGTACGACACCAAATCTGTGGCTGTACCTTTCTAGTAAGACCTGCAGTCAGGTGCTGTAGGACTTTCAATTTTGTTCTTCTTCTTTTTTTTATAAAAATCACTTTGGCTATTCAAGACCTTTTGGATTTCCTTATAAACGTTAGAGCCAGTTTGTTGGTTACAATAAGAAAGCCTGCTGAGATTTTGACTGGGGTTTCTTCTCTAACTACTGGTATCTCTTAGACCTGTCTGTTTCTTTCCATCGCTACCACAGCCATCACCCTGACAGAAGGCAGGAGAACAACAGCCTACAAACTGGTCCATCTGCCTTCACTTCGGCCCCTCCCCTGCTGCTCTTCACCTTGAACTTGGAGTGGTATTTTCAAAACATGCATCTGGTCGTGTCACCTTCTTCAAATGCATCTCGTTAGTCTTGGAAGGCACACTGAACTCCTTACATGACCCATCAACAGGGATCATATTCAAAATAGTCAAAATATTTAACAACCAATATTGCACAGGTACAGACCCCTCGGAAACAGATGCCAGCATCTTAGAGCAGCATTTAAAAAACCTGCCCTCCGCTGAGCTGCCAATAGGTAGCAGGATGGCTCAGCTAAAAAAAAAAACAAAAAAAAAAAACCCTGCCCTCCCTGCCCCGCTGTGCCAGATATTAATTACTCTTGTGGCCGCTAGACCGTGGGAAGCCCACAATAGGGGCCAGGCAGCTGGATTGGTGGAG
>NW_017731820.1:1236210-1237634 GCF_001890085.2 Hipposideros armiger | reverse complement strand
CCACCCCCATCTCTGTAACTCCTCAGGGTCTTAGGTATGGTCCCCCTGGAGCTGGCCTGGACCAGACCACCAACGCTTGCGACTGAGGCTACAGCAGAACTCCAGACCTCTTGATATTAGGAGGGGTAAACCAACACACACAAGATCTTTGTGTCTCCCTAATTCTTCAAGATTTACGTTTCTGGCAAAAATTAAACATTTTATTTTGCATATCCTCAAGCTACAATAAAGCCCATTTTCAACTTTCATTTGAAACCTGACCACTCATTCGTAAGAAATATCTCCTATTTTTGCCTACTCAGCGTCCATTCTTCCTTATTCTGATAACAGAAACCTTCTCCTTTGGGGAAATTTGCCGTCAGTGTGTTAGAGCTGGCTCATACCAGCTCACGAGAGCCAATTGTTAAAATTTCAGGAATTTGGCCAGCCCACTGTCATAAACAGTCATCAACATTAAATTCTACAAAATTATGATAAATTCTATTGAAAACAAAGGTAATACTCAAAACGCGTCACCTCCTATGCTGTTTCCCTGAAAATAAGACCTAGCTGAAGAAGAAGCCATAGCATGACTCCTCCAGGGTATGGAGGGCACACACCCCTCATATGAGGGCTTTATGACCTGTTTCAAGGAGAAGGGTGCCTTTTCCACAAACTCCTTCAGCTTAAAATATTCAGGATGCCACAGTGCCATATTTTGGCACCTAAAATCATGCGAGGGCTTATTTTCCTGCTTGGGGAAACAGGGTAATTATTTTACTACATTTTATTATTGATGTTCTTGAGGTTCCTTACATTTAGTTTATCTGTATGGTGGAAGTATTATATAACTGGTGTTCCTGCACATCTCTTCCTAACTTCGTGCTCAGGGACCACACTGGTAGCTTGAACTCTGCCGTGGTGGGAGTATTTACACCATGGAAATTGGCAGACAGTACAAATGAGGACTCGACCCTCCATCCCCAGAGCTAAATATTTACCAGTCGGTGCTTTCCCCACACCCATCTCAGTTCACGTGGCTCAAGTAGTCTGACCACATGCTCCAACCCCAGAAGGTGGGGACGTGCTCCAAGTAGCCAGTTAGTTGGACACAGGCCCTGGTAGCCTCTTTGTCATCACAAACAGAGAGATTGCCCGAGAAGGAAGGCAACACAGAAGAAAGCAAAGTGGAAAGATGGATACAGATTCTTTGTGATGCCATTTAACATCAAAGTCTAGCCTTGTCTGAAGCAATTATATCCTAGACTTTTCAGTTACAAGAATCCATCATTTCCCCCCTATTTTGGCCTGGGTCAGTTTCTTTTTTTTCTTTCCTTTTTTTAAGGTTTTATTGGGGAATTGGGCGAGGGAACAGCGTTGGGGAATCGGGGAAGGGGAATAGACAAGTTGCTGTCCTTTTTGTTCTTCAGTCTAGTTGTGGAGGA
>NW_017731820.1:1225758-1230718 GCF_001890085.2 Hipposideros armiger | reverse complement strand
ACCTGAAGGATAAAAAGGGGCTGGAACGACCAACATGGGTGAGGGTTTCAGGTGGAGGGAAGGCACGTCAGAGCACACGGGACCTTGCAAGTCATGTTCTGAAATCTGAAATGTACTTTAAGAGCAACGGGACGCTACTGTGAAGTTTCGATTAGGGAAGTGACCTTATCAAATTGTGTTTCACAACATCCTTTTGATGGCAGTTAGAGGAGGGACAAGATCCTAGATAGGAAGAGTGTCAGGGTAAGCCAGGGAAGGGTCAGTGGGGACATGGCTGGCGCTGGACAGTGGCCGTGAGGACAGCAATGAGAGCCAGGACCTACCTAGTGCCAAATTCTCTTCCAAGTGCTTGCCCGCGCCATCTGGTTTCATCCTCATAGCATCCCCATAAAGAGAAGCATCACCACCCACATTTTATAAATGAAGAAACGACAGTGAGGTTGAGTTATTTGCATAACCAAGTGGTAGAGCTGGGATTTGAACCCACTTCATTTGGTGGTATGTTGGACCACTTCCCTAAAGCTTTCTGTCAAGAGGTAGGGTGACTTGAGGAATACTGAGAGAGTGGACTAGGGAGTATTTGATGATTGAATTTGGGAGCCATGAGGGAGGGGGAATTCAGGATGAAGACTGGGTGGATGGTACTGCTTTCCACTGGGAGGAGCAGGGAGGGCTTTGGGTGGGGAGGTGGAGATAAGGAGTTTGTTTCAACATGCTGAGTTAGAAATGCCACGGGCAGATGTTCAGTTGAATTACGGATCCGGTGCTCAGGTTCAGGTGTGGACCAGCAAATCCAGATTTGGGGGTCCTCAACCTAGACTGTAATTGGAGTCAAGGAAGTATTGTAGATGCAATTGCCTCACAACAGTATTTAGGGTGACCAGAGAAGACAGCCTGGTACCCCCAAGGGTCTCTAACATAGAAGGAATGGACACAGGAACTGTACCTTGACAAAGAGACTGGCAGGATATGGGTAGAGAAGTCTGAGAAAATGAGACGAATGTGTCGTCACAGAAATCAAGAGGATGTTTCCAGAAGGGGGAGACTGCTGAACAGGATCAGCGCTGCCCAGGGACAGGAATGAGGTGCTCCACCGGACTTCACGGACATGGGTCCCTGGTGAGAACCATCGTAGTTGATCAGAGGCAACAGCCCGGCCGTGGAGGGAACTGGAGACAGTGAGTGGGGGCAATGTGGTGGTTCTGAGAAGGGCACATGGGGCCAAAGGGCTGAGGAAGTTCGTTTGATTTTCATTGTAAATATGGGAACCACCTGTGCGCACCTACGCGTGTGCTGATACGGAAGTAGTTCAGGAGAAGTGAAAGATGGAGCAGGGAGGGCACAAAGCCGCGTGTGGGTTCTCTGGGAGGAGGTGGATGCAGAGCACAGCGGGGAGCGTTGCCTTTGGACTGCAGGGGGAAAGGCAGGGTGTGACGCAAGTGTATGCGTAGGTTTGGCCGTGGGAGGTCAGGACTTTCCCGTGAGAGGAATTTATTTCAGCAGGAGTGAGTAGAGCGGGGAGTCAGAAGTTGGAGGAAAGTAGAAAAATGGTGAAATAACCAGAGTGGAGAATGTGGGAGCGCAGCAGGGAAGGATGCATGGACTGCTGGCAGCATCGAGGGCTCAAGTGTGGCCATCATGAATTTATGGTGGCACCAACCTGTGAGGTGGCCTGATATTCTCAAGCAGAGCTCAGCTGCCCAGGTGTACAAAGAGCTCAGAGACCTTGGTTTGATCCAAGCTGAGGGTCATCCGGGTGTTTAGGAGGGTTGGCAATGGAGACAATGTAGCAAGAGAGTTGAGGGTCTGCAAGAGACTGGTTGAAGGGGCAGGTGATGGTTGCTTGGCTGGTTGGGGAAATGGGGAGACAGAGGGCAGATTCTTGTTCTGACTCTCTTTGGCTCTGTTACTTTGGGTAAACTGCCACATACCTCTGGGTTTCAGTTTTTGTTTCCACCCCCCCTCGCCTATAAGTGAGGGTGTTGGCTCCTTTGGTTCACATCTCTTCCAGTCCCACAATTCTGTGGTTCAGTTTTGCAAGACTGTGAGCACTTTCTGACCATGCATGAGAGACACTGCCAACTCCTTCTAGTCACTGGGGTCAGACAACCTTCCCTATGGCGGAGAGCAAATTCCATTAACGTTGCCAGACAGACCACTGATGCAATGCTTTCATTTCTCGTGAAAATATGAAAAATGTCTGGGGCCCTTCCTATAAATCAAGATAATTGTTTCATTGCCACTGGTCATCCAACCCTGCTGTACATGTCCCGATCTGTACTTGATTCAATTCAATTGAACTTAAAAACGTATTTACTGAGAGTCAGCTTTGCATAAGTCGCTGAGACAGCAGAGATAAGAAAGCTCCAGCCNCCCTCCCTGCCCCGCTGTGCCAGATATTAATTACTCTTGTGGCCGCTAGACCGTGGGAAGCCCACAATAGGGGCCAGGCAGCTGGATTGGTGGAGAGGGGGGGGGGGACATCAGGGGAATTCAGCATAGCAGTATCAACTGGTATAGACACATGTTACTGTCCTCATCACAGCAGGGCCATATTGGTGCAGGTTGGCTGACCATCAGGCCTGTTTCCAGGGTCTTCTATGGCCTGGCACCTGCTCACTGTCCTGGCTGTAACTCCTGTCCTCCCTGCTCTAACCCCACGGGACTTCTCTGAGTTCTTTGAAAATACCATGCTCCCACCATGGACCCTGGACCTCTGTTTCCTCTGTGAGCGTCTTCTTCCCTCCTTTCCTTAACTTCTAGTCATCCTTCCTAGCTCCGCCCTAACATGGATGCCTCAGGAAGCTACCCTAATCTCCCTGGAGAGGTACCCCCACCCCACGAGTGATAATCCCTCATTGCACCATGCCCTTCTACTTTCTTCCCATCATCACAGTGGAAGTTGACAAACACATCTACGGGGTGACTCAGTGAATCTTCTCTTGTAAGCACCAAGGAGGCAGAATCATGTCTCCTTTTGCTTCCCATTGTACCCACAGTGCCAGCCCAGTGACTGGCACATACTAAGTGGCCACTAAATATTTGTGGAATCAATGACAGAAAAACCAAACTCAGGGCCGGTGGAGTGGCTCAGCTGGTTAAGAGCTCGCTTGGGAGCACCAGCTCTGAGCAGCAGGGCTGCGGTTCGGATCCCACATGAGGACCAGTGACGTTCGCCCTCTACAGCTAAGATGGTGAACAACAGCTCGACCTGGAGCTGGGCTGCTGTGAGGCGACGGCGTAGGCTGCAGCGGGGCTGCAGTGGGCTGCCGTGAGCTACGTGAGTGGCTGGCAGCCAGCGTGAGCAGCTGGTAGCCGGTTGAGCTACTGGGAGCCGCTTTGAGCAGCCGACCAATAACTGGCGACCGATTGCCTCACCCAGGAAGAGCACAATGATCATACCAACATGGGCCAGTGAAGTGCCGTCCTCCACAACTAGACTGAAGAACAAAACAGCAATTTGTCTACCTGTCTGTTCCCCTTCCCCAATTCCCCAATGCTGTTCCCCTCCCCCGAATTCCCCAATAAAATCTTTTAAAAAAACAACCAAACTCAGTATCTTTCTACTCGAGCCCATTCTTTCTAAATTTCCCGTTTTGGCTAATGGTACCATCTACCTGGTTTGTCCTAACAAGAGACTTAGAAATCAGCACAGTTTCTCCTCCTTCCTAATTCTTCCATTAAGAGAGACCTCAGATCCTGCTGGTTTTTTACCTCCTGAATCTGTGACTGTCTTAGCTCAGGTTGGCATCATTTCTTGTTTGGACTTGAGTAAAACCTCTCCCAACTTGTCTCATTGTCTCCAATTTGGCGTCTACTTTGTCCATCTTCATGTTGCCCTTAGAGTGAACTGCGGTATCTGCCCAGGTTAGTCCGGGTTTAAAATAATTCAGGGTCAAGTTCAGACTCCCTCATGACCTGGTTCTGCTCACCTCCAAGGCCAGTTGCCTGTGATCACTCATTGTCTATCTCCTGTGCGTGCATGGTCCTTCAGAGTAAATGAGCAACCCGGGATATAGGAGCCTGGTTTTCCTTTCACCCCTATTCTTAGACTGCAGCATCATGTCTGCCACGGAGAGGGCAAACACACAAATGTTTGTGGTTTTGAATGGAAATGAATAAGACTTATTTTTGTCCCCATGTGCTATCTGTCCCAATGGCACAACGCAACGAAGAATGTTCATGAAGATGGCGGCAAGTCATTAAGAAATGGATTAAAATTATATTTATAAACTTTATTATATCGCTTACAAAGTAGTCAAATGACGATGATTATGATTTTCAAGTTTTGATTCTTAAAGGCACAGACCCACCATTTTGGAAAGCCAGCTATGCAAACTCACATTCTGCACATCCTTGGGATAGCAGGGAAATTTAATCATATTGTGTTTCCTTCGGGGTGTGTGTGTGTGTGTGTGTGTGTGTGTGTGTGTATTTGGCAACATGTGTGAGTTTGACATACTCTTTCTTAAATTCCACATTTACATCGTTTTTCTATTCCTTCAAATTATTGTCATATCAGAGACTTGCAAACTTCTAATTACTTGTTTTTATTTGCTGCTCTGAGAGACTGTGTTTGGAATGACAATTAAATTTAGGTACAATTTTAAGTGTGACTAGAGCAGATCAAAGGCAAAAACGTATGGGATTCGACATGAAGTGGGAAGAAACGATGCCAGCAGGTTGCATAACAGATGTAGCCTTAAAAAGGGACCAAATTTCCATCTGTTTCAAGGCAGCTGGCCCAACAAGACTGAGAAATAAAAATCGAAAGGAGAGGGCTTCAGATATGTGGTATAAATCTAACTTAAACCAGAAAACTCCAGCCAGAAGCTGAACAGCATCATTTCAAGAAGCATTTTTAGTGAGGGGTGGGGTACCGGCTGAGGAACAGCTGTTGAGGAAGGCAGAGAAGACACTATGATTATAGCATTTGAGATTCAATGGCTTTTTAAAAATA
>NW_017731820.1:1220542-1223668 GCF_001890085.2 Hipposideros armiger | reverse complement strand
CTAACAAGACATGAGTCCATCTGGCCCCCTAAAAAATATTTACAACATTATTGATTATATTCCCCAGACTGTCTTTTCTATCCCTGAGGCCGTACTGTAGTTACCAATCCTCTCAGACTTATTATATGCCTGTCCCAACTATCAGACAATGTGTCAGGAACGCCAGGTTATAGTAATTTCTATTGCTTCCAAACTTGGGGAACAGCCATGGTCCTTGGTTACACATTGCTTTCATGCTACAATGGCATAGTTGACTATTTTAGGGAGGGCGCAGCTCACAGTGGCCCATGCAGGGATCGAACTGGTAACCTTGGTATTATCAGCACCACACTCCAACCAACTGAGCTAACTGGTCACCCCTGCTTCCAAACTCTTAAAGTGAGGTAAACTATTCTGCAAACTGCCTTTCTCGTTCCGTTTTCTCCATGTAAGGTCTCGTAAGTAGAGGGATAGTAAGCTCCAGGGTCTCCCCTTTTCATGTGACTGACTACGGTTAAACCCACTGTTCGCATCCCCCAAACTCCTAATTTTGTATTCAGTACCAAAGATACTTCACTTTAATTAAACTGGTTAAACATTTTTACTACATAGATTGGGGACTAACATGACAGTTGCCTTTCCACATTTATGAATGGTAACTTAGAAAGTTAGAAAACAGTAGACCTAAAAAGAACTTGAGAGATAATTGAGTTCAAATCCCTTGGTTGACAGAGGTTCAGAGAAGGAAAGTGCTGTGCTCTGGATCACACAGCTAGTTAATAACAAAACTCGGTAGAACTCAGGTCTCCTGGTTCACAGAAACCCTTGACAGTCAGTCCTACCCTCCCTCCTGGAGAGCAGGACTCTCAGTGGGAGTGCAGCAGAAGGAGACAGAGCCTTGAGCCTCAGGGGAAGCTGCCTCAGGCATCAGGAAGTGCTAGGACAAGCTATCTGACTTTTCTATTTCTTCTTGCAACAGGAGTCGGTAAGGATGGCCTTAGCTGCTCCTGAAAAGGCTTCCTGTTTTCTGGGACAAAGACACCTGTGGTGGCTGCCCAGAGACCTGCCTGGGACAAGTGGACAGTTTACAATGTGCGAAGCACAAGACGACTGCCACTAGGAGGTCTGGACCTGTCTTTGTAACATTCTCTAGTGTCCCTAGGTTTTCTAGGTGGTCTCAAGGAATTATCCCCAAATCTAGAGTGCCTTTACTTTACTTTAGCTTAATATGACAGTTTTTGGAAGAAAGGAAATGTGTCAAATTTAGACCAGACTATAAGGTTACCAACATTTCTCCAAAGGTTGGCGATTACTAAGCATGAATAACTCAAACTAATATAAATATGCATGGTGGTGTCGTTTTATAAAGGACCTAAATACTTATGCAGCCTAACATGTTTATTAATTTCTAGTCATCTTCATAAATGGATAAAATTTTCATAGATTCATATGAACATACAGATACATATTCATATTATGGCTACATAATATACATATGAAATGTACACATACCTTATGTATACATACATGTAATATATGTGTATATATACGTATATATGCATTCACTCATACAGGACACATATATTAATATGTATGTTATTTATATATATATACACATATTACATGCATATATTATGTAATATACATATATGTATACATAAAATGCATATGCATGTATACATACGTACACATCCATGTAGTCATAGGCATGCATAGAAATTTTACCAATTTATGAAGATGACCTTGGAAATTAATTAGTATACATGTTGGGACATACTCAGTATTTATGTANGGGTTGTTACTGAGTACTTATTTACAAGAGGAGGATCACAAAGCCATGTGTGATGATGGATGGTTGCTTGCAGTGAGTAGGCTCACTCTAAGAGATTTTCCTGGCAGAGCACACACACCATTCAAATTCCTGTGTTAGCAAAATCACTAAATTTACAGACCTTTCGGATTGCCCTAGGGTGGCTGATCTTTGAACAGTAAAATCTGTGAATCCCAAAGTCCACTTTATTGAGGACCATGCTTTGGCCATCCTAACTTGTCCAGTTCTAGGAAAAGAGGAGGGCCACACTCTCTGGGGAACATCTCTGTGGTGTGAGCATCTATTACACAAACCCAGGCAAGCTCAGTGTCAGCTTCCTGGATTAGAAGTCAAGGATTTGTTTTCTAATCCAGATTTTTCTATGATTTTGGACAAAACACCTCATTTTTTCTGGGCCTCAGTTCCCTTTTCCAGAGAGAGAGAGAAGAGCTGAGGCTAAGTGATTTTAATAGCACCTTCCACTCTCCTAAGTTCTGTGATTCTATTTTAAACGTGTATATTACTGAGTGTTGGTTCTCAAATTCTCAAACATTTTCTCATCAAATAGAAACACAATATTTGGATAAATTGCCACGTTTCTAGAAAGGCTTACATATATTTCCACCTTTTTAATCCAGGAGAGACAGTGGTCAGGACAATAGGTGACAACAGGTATACATGACAAATGACCTGACCCTGGGAGAAGATGGAGGAGAATTAGCCCCCAAGAGAGACGTTTACTGCGGAGGAAGGAAGGTTTTGGGGAGTCTGTGCTTCCGCTCCTAGGTCTTGCATCACCAGCCTGTGATTCCAGGTGCTAATTAAATTAATAAAAAGGCATTTTGTTGAAACATGTGCCCCACACCTGCTGTGTCACCAGGCACAGTTTTCCTGTCTGTTGCGATGGAACAGTTTTACCACTTAACAATGAAGGCAAAAAAAAATGTTAACACAACAGCAGGAGGGAAAAGTTGAATTATAACCAATATGTCCCTGATCTCCCTCTGCCCTCTCCACCCCCCACACAAATGCCTATTCAATATATGATACATTAGGAAAGCTCTCATTTGGAATTTGATATTCTCAATTGCTTAAGGCTTCACAACTTTGTTTAATAATTATTATAATTACAAGAAATAACATCCTGTCCTCATCCAATTAAGGATGAGGATGATAAACTGAGAAATTATAGCTTATAAAACTAAAGCTTTTGGTATAAGCAAGGAGCACATGCCTCGTTCCATAATGATGTTTTTACTGAACGGTCTGGAGGTCACTTATTTGGAATTACTTTAAAGGCTCTAATAATGTCTCTTCTTTGACTTGACTGTAGATAC
>NW_017731820.1:1199969-1212542 GCF_001890085.2 Hipposideros armiger | reverse complement strand
TCAGGACTTATCTAATCCTAAGGCATCAGGAGGGGGTGCCTTTAAGGTCCTTAATATCATGTCAGCACTACCTGCTGACTTATCCACTGTCCCCGGGTTCTCCATCACCAGTTCATGCAGGCAGCCGGGGGACATATTCATTTGCTCTGCATGGTTCCTTAAGGACTTTTTGATTGTCTTGCTACTTCAAGGCCTTTCTGAGTTGCATGGTAACCACTGTGCCTCTTCCCAGCATGCTTAAGCACACTGCCGTGGTCTGAATGTTTAGTTTCCCCCAAAATTCGTATGTTGAAATCTTAACCTCCAAGGTGATGCCATTAGGAAATGGGGCCTTTGGGTGGCGATTCGGTCATGAGGGAAGAGCCGTCATGAATAAGATTAGTGCCCTTATGAAAGAGACCCCAGAGAGATCCCTCACCCCTTCTGCCATGTGAGGATATAGTATAAAGATACGTCTGTAAACCAAGAAGTTGGGCCCTCACCAGACACCAAATCTGCCGGCACTTTGATCTCGTCCTATGAGCAGTAAATTTTTGTTGTTTATATGCCATCCAGTCTGTGGTATTTTGTCATAGCACCCCAAACAAACCAAGACATACACCAATCATCTTTATGGGGTCTCACCTCTGCAAGGTTGTCCATAGGTCACAGGATAAAATGCCTCTTCCCTCCGGGACCAATGGACACGTGGCTCTCCATGCTTGTCTGCCGTCTTTCCTTCTCACTTCTAGCCCTGAGAAGTCTCTGATGTGGGAAGACCGGGCAGGCAGGGTGGGGTAGTGGAATCAAACTCTTAAACAAATAACGGTTGCTTCCAAATCTTTTTGTCTATGCTGTGAGCCATTTCTGTTACACGAGGAAACTTCCTTTCCTCTCTCTTTTCCCCCGCCATCACATCCCACTGAGGCCATGGCTGCTGGAATGCAGATAAGAGCAAGGGAGACAAAGGAATGGGGGAAACCACAAATGCTATTTCATACATGGCAGAAAGAGGGTGTGTTACAAGGTGTGCAAGCATTGTGCTCTGGGGCTCCGAGTATATCAGCAGAGATATTTGGTTGCATGTGAAAGAAATGAACACTGGCTGACTTAAGAAAGGCCAACAATGGGTGTACTGGAAAGATTCTGGGTAGCAGGCCGCGTAGCAAAAAAAGAGCTTAACAGATGTTTGGAGAATGACGGGGCCTGGCCAGGGCAGCCATGGCAGACGCAGCAGGAAGAACTCAAGAACCATTAGGCATGCCGTGATCGAGTGATGCTACTCTAACCACCTCCTGCCCCGTGTGTCTTCCCTCAGGAGAAAATTGCCAGGAGCCAGATCTGCTTGGTTGGGTCACATAACCACACCTGGGGCCAGGAATTCTCTACCTGGAAGCTCTGCCAGACCTAGTGGAATGGAAGAGAAGCTGCTCTCAGAAAGGGAGAGCTGAAGGAATGCAGGGATGGGGGTGGACAAAGCAGCTGATGCCCAATCAGGAGGGGCGAAAGAACACTTCCCTTTAAGAAAACAGGAGAGCTTAGAGAAGAGGGCGTTTGAGAAGGACATGGAAGGATGGGATAACTTCTGCTGGACGGAGATAAGAGATGGGGGTAGGACAGAGCAATGGTCCAGGACAGGAAATATGAGATCCTTGGAGGCTGTCTGCTGGACATTAGTGTATGAGTCGTGGCGGGAGACAAGGTGGATAGAGCTGAAAATGCTGACTTGGAGCCAGGTATAGACATCTGAATGAGGAATTGTTATGGGCTGACTGTGTCCGCCCTAGGTTCGTATGTTGACAACGTTAACTCCCAATAGTTCAGAATGTGACTGTATTTGGAGAGGGAGTCTATGAGGACATGATTAAGTTGAGGTCACGAGGGTGGGCCCTAATCCAATAGGACTCGTGCCCTTATAAGAAGAGGCAATTAGGACACAGACAGGCACAGAGGAAGGACCACATGAGGACACAGGGAGAAGATAGCCATCTACACGCTAACGAGAGAGGCCTCAGAAGAAACCCACCCTGCTAGCACTTTTGATCTCAGCTTTCCAGGTTCCAGGAGTGTGAGAAAATTAATTTCTGTGGTTGAAGTCACGCGGTCTGTGCCACTTTGTCACGGCAGCCTGGGATTATTTTTTTCTTGTTTTGGAAGCCATGGGGACCCACGAAAACGTCTTAAAGAGTTGAATTACATCATGAGACTTACATTTCAGGAAAATAGGTCTGTAGGCAGGGAACTAGGTAGAGTTTGGAGACTGGGGGCCCAGGAACAGAGGAAAATGCATCTCATCTGTCCACAGGAGCCTGAGACGCTTCACTGACCAGGTAACCTTTACGACTTGAGGTTTGCAAAGCCGATGAACAGTGGGCAGAGGGCACAGCATGTGCAAAAGTCAGAGGCTCAAAGGAACATCATCACATGTTCAGGGTGTGATGGATGAGGAATCAAAAGTGGGGAGTCCCTTAGGGGAACTACAAGCAGAGTGCTACGTCAGCCTTACTCCCATGACGATTCTATTGTTCCAGTGAGTCAGGAAAGGGATACCAGGCAGCAGACATTCAGGTGCCTGGGGACTTGCCTTCCACCCTCTACACAGAAGGAGTTTATTGGATTTCTGGAAAGAAACCACTCACGTCATCCAGGCGTGGGAAGTTGGTGGCAGGGCTATGTTTTAAATGGGAATTTAGCGGTGAGGTCCGTTATCTACTTACATTGAATTTGGTCATCCAGGTAACTATTTACCGAATATTGACAATACACCCAAGACGCTCTATGAGCTTGTAAAGAAAAGAGAATGCTTTTTACAATTGGTTTGTAGGAATCACTATCACTACATGAATTCCCAGTTGAAATTGAAAAGTACCCATCAAAGGAAAAAATAGTTCCTTTCTTGGCACAGACAAGCGGAAGGACAGCAGACGGTCCAACTGAGAGTCTGGGCTCGTACCCTGAGGCATCCCGGGTGAGCGCCTGCAGCCAGCTTTCTTTCCTCTCTTGGTTTTGGGATTAGGCCCCCGACCTGGGTTAGCCTTTGCCTCTGCTGCTGTCCATCCTATCTTTTCTGCTCCCCGCTGATATATATTCGCTCTGGGCTCCACAGACACTCACTGTACATTTCATGGTGGTGTTGTTATATGCCAATTTATGCCAGTGAGCCCATGAGAAAACCAAGGGGTCCTTTCCTGCCCAGGTAATATGTGCAATTTAATAGGCTTTGTGGATCTGGCCCTCGCATTTTCACGATATAATCCAGAACTGGGATGCTAATGTGAGAAGATGGAGGTCCAAGAAGGGAAGCGACACCACATCACCATACGTGGGGCGTTCGCCTTGAGCACACAAGGCTGCGCATTGGAGATCCTGTCCACACCAAACAGACTCTGGGACCTCAATTTCATGGTGTGGTCTCAATTCCAGAAACTTCACCTGGCTGCTCTCTCATGTGTCCCCATGGTGCTCAGGACACATGTTCCAAGATTGGGCCCAGGAAATGTAATCCCTGGGCATGTTGATTGGTGTCATTTTCAGCGCATGTATGCTCTGGGGTATTTCCTACCCTACAATAATTAGCATTTGTGTCATTTCAAAAAGGAAAAGCTTTAGCCCTCAGCACTGGATTTACAGAAAGGTTAAATGAAAGGAGAAGCTACTAAAATAAGAGGGATATAGATATTTGAAAAAAGAGAGACAGTGTAGAATGAAAGAGAGGGTGGAAAATGGGACAGTTGTGAATAGGAGATAAAGAGAAAACAGTGGGATCTGTGCAAAGAAAAGAAACAGCCCTTAAAAGACAACATTTTATGTTTAAGAAAAATTCTCGGCTAATCCCATTCGAAATTGCTTTGCCCCAAACCAGACTATTTAAGAGTAAAATGTAAAGCTTGGGTCACAGCGCCCCCTGGCACACGTAACTGCACCCACAGTACCATCTTCAGCTCTCTAATGTATTTTGATGGACTCAAAATGTACTCATATTTCACAA
The DNA here is from genome assembly GCF_001890085.2 of Hipposideros armiger. Lineage (NCBI taxonomy): Eukaryota > Metazoa > Chordata > Mammalia > Chiroptera > Hipposideridae > Hipposideros > Hipposideros armiger. The sequence continues at coordinate 1,208,575 of NW_017731820.1, read as the reverse complement.
CAAACACAAATTAATTACAGTTCAAAAGGAGCAGAGCTAGGCTTTCAATCCGAGCTCTGAGCAATCATATTAGTGATTATTTTTCTGTTTCTAATATACCAATTAAGCTCATTGAATTCCAGCTAATTAAGTTACTTAACTCAAAGATAAGGGAATCATAACATACGCCAAAGATGGCATGAGTTCTAGCTTTTAAATAATTATCTCTCTGAGGTTGGGGCTCTTCAGTTTCCTGTGTTATGCCAGTAGATTGAATCTCAAGAGTCACTTACAGGAAAAGAAAAAGGCACTTTGATAGTTTTAATGCTGTCGGTCCTCCCCGTCCGACACTGGGTTGTGAGTGCTGCGACCCTGAGACCCAGGGGCATGTCCCCGTGGGAAGTGGAATGCACACACGCTTTGCAAAGAGGCCAGGCCACAGCAGGGAGCTATGCTCTACCCCTGACATCGTCACCTAGAACCCTCTTCCAGGAAGAGAGGAAGGACTCTGCACTTCACATCGGCACTTGACATTTAACCCGTAAGAAAAAAGCTTCAGAAGACACAGCAAGCAAACAGAGATTCTAACTTTGCAAATGGAAGAAATGATAAGGTCTGAGATAAGGAGGACGATCAGATCAATGAGGTCAGGATCAAACCCCTCAGAGTCAGGATCTGGGTACGAGGAGAGGAAGGGGAAGAACTCAGGGCATCTTGTGAGAACCCAGGTGAGCAAGGCTGGTGGGCTGGGCGGAGTGGGTGCAGCTGCAGAGGGGGCTGAGAGAATCTTAAAAAGCTGGAAGCATCCGCCCATGTGGCATTTCCACGCAAGCCTGAGCACACAGATAACCACTTCCCCTACCGTGCTCCACCATAATTAGCTGGCCCACTTCCTTGCTAAATCCTGAGAGTGTCTATGTAGACGTCTAGTTGAAAAGGGGCTCTTTTAACTCATTAAAAAAAGAGAGAGAGAGAGAGAGAAGTTTTCAGTTTTTTCAAGACTCACATTTTTGGCATGGGCTGTCCCCTGGGAAGAGATGGCTGGCTACCTGTGCAGGGCAGTGTCTTGTGGCCGAGACAAATTCCCAACGAGGGACACACCTCTAAGCTTTCAGCAGCTGGTCTTTCCAGCAGCTGGAGGATAGATGCATCAGCTCTACAAAGGGGAACTGAGCAAGCGCCACAGAATTCATTACAGTCCACCCCTTGAGCTGCTCAGCTCCCTTTACTTTTTGTAGCAAGTTTATCTGATCTGGGAACAGCTCCTCTTGCATTCTGGTTGGTCTGATTTCCTGCAGAACTTATAAAAGTTACTAAGATGAGCTACAGCCCCTGATGTTATTTATCGCTGATCTCAAGGCTGTAACTTATACTCATCATCCCCTCTTCAGCTACCCATTCTAGATTTCTCTCTCCCTGGGCGAGCACTGCTGCTGATCTAGTGGTTTGTCCAGTTAAGTATTGTGAACCTCATCCCCCAAGAGTGTAAGCCTCTGGTTACCTTGCTCTTCTCAGGCTGTGTCTACTGTACTTGTCCATTTACCTTTAAAAGCTCAGCACGGGGCACTCAGAGACGTCCCAGTGGATCACCTGAGTGTCAGCCATAGAGGAGATATGTGTAGCAACAGACTGACCTCCCTCCCTTCTGACGATCGGAGGCAATTTTCCCTGACAATATGGTCACTCTTTTCCTTGTCGGCTGGTCTCTTGGCACAAGGATTCTAAAGTGACTGGGCAGCAGCCCTGGCTTAAAGTGCAATGGGCTTCTTACTGTGTTCCTAGGTAGAAGTGTTACCCTCTCTGGGAACAAGGAACCTCTAGAATCATAATGCTTAAAGCTGTAGGACAGGAAGCATGAACTCCCCAGGTGGGTGACTGGGGGGAATGGTAAGTGGGGCCCCTCTTAATTCCATCCCTTGGTTCCTAGAACCACGTATCCTACCTATCAGAACATAGCAACATATAACGGCTGTTGATTTAGGGCAGGTAACACAGCGTGGAGGTTGATGACCTATCCTTGCAGGTGACAGCATCTTTAAGAGGCTGTCACACGGCTCTGCCGGGCCAGTGGCTTCTTGATGGTGTGGCATGTGACAGTATCAGTGGATCTCATGGGTCATGTGCCCATTGCTCCACTTCTTTTGCTATAAAGTGGGTCCCTTGGTTCCACTTGGTTAGGAGAGATTTCATTTCAGTGGCTAAAACCATCTCAATCCTTGAATAGCAGCACTACCCTGAAGCATTGAGGGCTGGGAAGGAATGTTCATACCTGGGCTTCGTGTCATCCCAGGAAAGATGGATTTCTGTCCTTCTCAGGGTGGCAGGGGGCCAGTGTGCTCAACCTGCTACCAAGTGGTCTCCTCAAAGGACAGTGCCAGAGCGGGGCTGGTGGCTTGGACATCCCGCAGTGGTAGCGGCTAAACCAGCCTTGGTGAGCGGGGCCCAAGCATATGCAGGGCTGGTTCCTCGTCCTGTTAGATAATGGTTGTCACAGTGGCCAGACCAAAGGGAGGCATAATGCTTGTGAGATCCACCCAGGTTGCGGGGTATGTCAGTACTTTGTTCCTTTCTGTTGTGTCTTTCATTGTTCTTGTTTCCTGTGGGAGTCCAGTCTATGTCTATATCACAGTTTATCTGTTCATCCATTGATGGACGTGTAGGTTGTTTCCATGTTTTTGGTAACGAGGAACATTTGTGTACAGGTCTTTTTGTGGGGATGGGCCCTGGGAATCTGTATTTTTAATGAGTCACCCCAGGTGAGTCTCAGGCATACTCAGGTTGGACAGCCTGTCTGTTAGGATGAATCCTGACTTTTGCTGAGGCGGCTGAAGGAGACCTGGCCCAGTGTGCTGCGTCTGAGTCAGTAGCCATGTTTCGATGTGGGCCTGGTCCCCAATTTAACCAACTTCCAGTTTGTTGCTGAGACTGTCTACCTTGAAACCAGAATGTGGGAGTTAGATGATGGATTTGACTGAGTTGCCTGATGGTCAAGATGAAAAGCAGTCATAGTCTGGTATGGAATTCTCATTGTACTGGAAGGAAGAAAAAACCATATTCTTGGGAGAAGAAAAGCAGGTCCCAACCCTTAACTCTAAAGGCATTTTCTCCCTGACGGATGCGGTATACAAGTCCTTAATAGCACACTACAGATGTTAAGCCCACAGCTTTTACGTCAGCCAGACCTGAGTTTGAGTTGCCACTTAAATTCCTTTTACCAGTTGGGTCATCTCCAGCAAGATACCTTTCCTGAACTCTCACCATTTAAGAGTTTTTAAAAAATTGTGTAAGTCATCAATTTCTATTGTAAATGGTCACAACTCTCCTTCATATCTGGTAAATTTCAGAGGGCTACTGTTAAAGAAAAGTTATCTAACACATAGTGACGTGACTTTTATTGTTAGGCCACGGCCTTCCTTAGCAAGCCTAAGGATCATCTGACTCTTGGCACAGATAACTATTTAACTTACTATTTACTAACGAATAGGGTGCAGACATTTTACAACAAAAGCCAGAGGTTAATGTGTAAGAGACTAATAAGATAAAAACCACTGTTGTCTCAGGGCAATGAAAATGATTTTTGCTTACTAAATAATCTGAAAAATGACAGCGCATTGCCCTGTAGGACATTAACGAGGGTTTTTAATTTTTTTTTAATCTCACTTAATTTTATTCTAGTCTCCTTTTCTTTTATAGGCTATATGGACATGCTTTTCTTGTATTTGCCTTGCAACCATTTTGTCATTCTCTTGGTTCCCTCGTAAATGAGCTAAATAGAGTTTTGAGGTAGGCTCTCTCTGTATGGTTTTTTTGGCATCTTGAGAATGATATTTTTGACAGTAGAGTAAGGTCTCCTCCTGCCGGTTCTGCATCACTCCTTCAGGCCTCAGCTTAGATTTCGTCTCCTTTGGAAACCTTCCCTCGTCCTCCCATCTTATCTTAAAATGTCATCACTTCCCCCCTTGCAATGTATTCATCACACGGTACTGAAATTGCTTTTTTGTGTGTCTCTCTCTTTTTCTGTGCATTCCTTGGGAGCACAAACTATAGTTTGTTTCAATTTCCCCTCCAGTTTTCAGCACGGTGCCAGGCTGTCAGTACTTAACAAATATTTTAAATGGCTGAATTATGGGATGGGTATTGTATCGGCCTTTGTATGTCAAAGGGGCTACAATTTAGTTATACATCGTTGATTGTTCTAGCAACAGGGATGACGTCTTTTGCTTGTGTCTTTCTTGTAGATCTTCCTCTGGGTGGGGGGCGGTGGTGGTGGTAAAGGTGCCTGCTTGTGCACAAGACTCCATCTTATATTCATTGCTTATATTTCCTTTCCTAATGTTTGCAGAGCATGGCTCCTTTAAGACAGTAGGAGCCTGCTTGTAGAGGAAGAGGTCCCAACACGAAGCAGAATGTCTGTGCAGATCGAGCCACGCGTACTTCATATGTTTCTTGGTCTCTTTTAACTTGCCTATTCATCTACCCTTGTGTTAGATTTGTTCTTAGATTTGCCCCCAAGACTTGGGTTTGGGCTTGTCCTGGTTTGAACTTGGTGTCTCTGGCTATTGACTCAAGTTCTGACCTCCGCCCATCCCCAGTCCTGCTTTTCTACTCTGTTCCAGGCATTGGCATCTTCTCAGGCTGACCTCGACTCAACCTGCTTCTGGCCTTGTTTCTCCTGCCTGCCTCTGACAACTGGAAGGAACCCCGCCCTTCTACAAGGAGAGAGATGGAGCTGAGTGTGGCTTACCTGAAATAAAGCTTGCATTATGGGAGGCGATACACAGGTACACGGTGCTTGGGAGGGAACAGTTGAACTTAGTGTAGGCGTTGTTTTCACAATACCTTTTTTCTGTTTCTGCTTTTGTTAAGAAATATGTGTTTTGCCAATATGGAATGGAATATTCCAGAAATAAGGAAAACTAAAACCCTGGGTTGCCTGTCAGTAATTAAAGTAAAACTGTGCTGTATTTTTAGTTTCTTTTCCAACTTCCTGCACAAAGAGGGGGAAAACTTTACAGTTTGGAAAAAAATTAGGCCTAGCCTGTTGGACTACATTCTGTTAACTACGTATGTTCTTTCCACATATTATTCCATAATATTGTAACAACTACTTTATACAAATATTTTCAGAAATTACAGCAACTCTGGCTTTGGGCGATTAGAAAATGGCCATTTTTAAGCTGTTAACGCTAATTTCTAGCTTTTATTAAATATGGTATTTAGCCCAGCTGGTTCTTTAAAAGCTACTCTCTGGGAAATGCATTGCGCAAAATGAAGTCAGCTAACTGCACAGGAAAGCTTCTTCATGCTGGCTTGCAACTTTTTAAAGTGGCTCTTTTCCAATACCAGGGATTTTTATTTTTTATTTTTTTTCAGTCTCCAGGTGCAAAATCCCGGGAACTGTCCCAGCACTTCAGTAGGTCGCTGTAATTGCCCCGGACCCACCCCAGGTCTGAGGCCCTGGTGCACGCAATACCATGGGCCTGCCATGAGCTGTGCGACGCTGGTGTGCGGCCTGCTGGCAAGGAGCACTGGCCTGGCCCACAAAACCACAAAAAAAGAACAGATTTCAGACAGGCAGATTTACAGTTTCCCAGTGGTTATTTAGCCAACTTCCAGCTGCCTTCTTTCTCCAAACTGAGTAAAAAAACCAGACGGTCATTCTTAAAATGCTCTGAATATATAGGTCATTCGGTTTCTTTTAGTTATCTCTAATCTGATGTGTATCCATTTACACCTTTCCGCACTGATCCACTCGATTTACGTTTAAATAAAGCTTTCAAATTAATTGCATACTAAAAAAAAAAAAAAGAAGCTATTTAGGGAGATGAAGGCTGTTAAAAATGTGTTATATTTTTCCCCCATCACTATAAAGGTTGCGTTGACTAGCTTTTGCAAAAAGCCTTTCAAATGCTTTTCTGTTAGCCATAGGAAGTTTCGATATTTTCCTAAAACCTTCATTGGTAGCACACTTGCTATAAATATTTGGTTCTGTGGGGTTTTTATTTAAGAATTTTGAATCCCATTTATGAAAATAAAAAGGAATCTGTTTGGAGAGAGTGTTTTGGTCTTCTTTTCATTGATTTCATTTCTCTCCTGTGTGGCTGTATTTTCACTGCTACACCATCTGTCAATAAACCAACAGCTCCACGGGACAAGCACAGACCAGAGAGGTCTTGTGCTGCCTCAGGAGCTCGCTTGCTTGTCAAGGACACTGGGTGGAGACGTCATTGAGTTCTCAATGCAGATAAACCCTCAGGCTTTTACAAGGCATGCATTTAAAAAACCTGCCAACCCAGACACAGGGCTGAGAGTTACAAAATTACGAAGTTTTGAGGTTTGACGCTCAGAACCTTTCTCTTGATCCTTTCAAAGGATTTATTTCCTTTATTACTTAAAAAATGGAGCCTTCTTATGATTATATAATGTACACTTAAAAATTCGTGAAGGGGGTAGATCTCACTAAATGTTCTTACTACAGTAAAGCAAAAAAAAAGTCTTCTAAAATTTTTAAAGGAAATATTGAATATATTCTGAGTATCGTATGACAAACAATAGTGGAATACATAAACTTATTCCTATTTATTTAACAGTAATGTGCGAATATTCCTAAAATAAATTCCTAGAAGTGGAACTGCTGGAACAAAATGCAGACGCATCTAGAATTTGCATGGACACCACTAAATTGCCCTCCATAGGGGTTTTTACCAATTTACACCTTCACCAACAACATATAAGGGGCCTGTTCCCTGATGCCCTTAGCATCACAGTGTGTTATCCAACTCTGATTTTTGCCAAACTTATAGGTGAAAGAGATGTTTCAGTGTAGTTTTAACTGGCATTTATACTGTATGAGGGAGGCTGAATATCTTTTATATGTTTTCAAGCCATTTGCATTTCATTTTTGTAAATTGTCCATTCCCATACTTCGCCAATTCTTTTACTGAGCTGTTGATTCTTTAAAAATTATTTTGTACCAGCTCTTTATGCATTAGTGAGTTTTGCCCTTAGTCTGCAATATGAAAAAAAAAAATTTTTTTTTCCTCAACTTCTTGTGTTTTGACTTTGCTTATTTTTTAACCTAAAATGTTTTATTTTGATAAACATAAATTTATAAACATTTTATGATGTCTGGATTATGTGTCTTATTTAGAAAGGCCTTCTCCGCTCCGAAGTTATTAAAAAGTGCGAAGTTTTCTACTTTTATAGTATCTCTCTCTCTACCTCTATTTCCTTCCCTCTCTCCTTCCCTCCCTTCCTGCCTTTCTTTCTGCTTTCTCTTTCTCTGTTTTTCTTTCTACTTTTGAACCTTTGATCTTTTTAGGGAGGGAATTTGTTTCGATTAAAAAAACGTAATCAACATCCTTATTATTTAACCCAATAGTTTTAGGTTAAATGTCCCTTGTTCCATCCTCCTTGTGGGGCCGGAATGAGCTTCACGAATATGCTACCAAACGGGGTTCCAGGAGTGAGTCAAGTCCGGAGTGGGTCTGTAGCCACGTTGGGAGCTAGACTCAAAGGGGCGAAATTTGGGGACCATAACCAGGGAAATGGTGGGAAGCATTAGGTCTAATCAGTGCTGTGAGGACAAAAATGGGAGACTCAGCGGCAAGGGAAGCACCTGCAAACGATGTAAGCAGAACCAGGTAGAAGACAAAGGTCGAGAGAGTGGCTCAGAACTGAATCTGTGAATTCCACGTCTGTCCAAACGCCCAGTGCATGCTATCAGCACACATGATGGCTTCAGTGAGCTAGCCAGGCCCCGACCCCCGGTCAATGCCAGATGGAAAACACCAGGAGAGAGGCTGGATGCACCCAGCCCAGGGGGAGCTGAGAAAATACCTAGGGTCAAGGCCAGTGCTTTAACTGATACCAGGAGTAAGTGCGCGGGTCAAGGGAGTGGCTGAAACCTGGCAGACAGAAATCTGCAAGGTCATCAGACAGGGGCAGCAGGTCAGAGGCTGACAGCAGCCAGGAGCCAGGAGCTCTCCAGGAGCCAAAGGACAAGCCTGGATGAGGCAAGACAAGAAGTCAGCAGCACGTGGAGGGAGCCGCTGGTAGACTGGACCTCAGCCTGCACCACGGAGCTGGGAATGTGGACAAGGAGGCGGGGCCACACCAGACTGAAAGCTAGACTGATGCTTAGCTACCCCAACCAGGAAGCTCCAACTGACACGTTTTACTAGAGTAGAAGCCAATTATATGGCGCTGGTGGCAGTGGGGTGCTCACAGGAGACAGCAAGCAGGTAGAGTGCTTGAGTAGAAGGGGCAGCACAGAAGGCGGCTGGTGACCCCACCCCATCCATCCAAGTAACCTTTACTTTCCCAGGATCCCCCAGTGTCTGCTTCTGTACCGAGAGGGTCTAGGGCTAAGTGAGTTGGGCTTTGTTTCTGAGTGCCACTGACAGTTCCTTGAGAGGTATCAGGGGTCACAATACACCAACTGGATTCAGTTTGGAAAAGGATTTGGGAGGATTATTCATTTATTGCATTTTTATTTTGACAAACTTCAAACCTATAGAAAAGTTTCAGGAGTAGAACAACAACCTCCTATAGCCCTATCGACCATGATACAGTTGTGAGAATGTGATCTCTACAAAGCTCTTGGGCTGTAACCAGGGTGGGGGGGG
>NW_017731820.1:1149617-1199959 GCF_001890085.2 Hipposideros armiger | reverse complement strand
AGGGTGGGGGTTGCGGGGAGCGGGAGACTGGAAGGTACTGAAATCTAGGCCTCGGGGCAAGGAAATCATTAATGGCCTGGGTCTTTTCAACCAAAAGGTGTTGGCTTTCAGAGCTCAGAACAGAGTGAGCTTAGGAGAGGATGCAGGTGAAGGCAGGAATAGCTGGCTCTCAGTGCCCTGAGGAGTGTTTCTGTAGATGATGCTCTGAAGCTTCCAGCCCCACCCTCCCCCCCCTTTTTCAGAAGATGACTTGGCCTCCTATTTCATAGAGAAAACAGGTGCTAGTGCAGAGCTCTAAACGAATCTGCATTTGTGTACACTTAACATGGGAAAAGGGGGCCGTTTCCTCTCTAAGGCTCTAGTCCCATCTTCAGAAGACGCTAACCCTGCTGACACCTTGACCTCAGACTCCTGGCCTCCAGAACTGGGAGGAAATGCATTTCTGTGTTCAAACCTCCCAGTCTGAGCTCCTTTGGTATGCTGCCCCAAGGAGACTAATACAGTTATAACGTTACAGAATAAAGCAGGGGTCCAACTTCTCCACTTCAAACTGACAAAGATTTTCCTTTCCTTAATACTCGCTAAGAGGTTTCCCAATGGGTTTCTGGCGGTACTGAAGAAACCTATGTGACATCTAATTTATCTGGGGTCCAAGGCCGGATATAGGACGGACCAGGGCTTGTCAGCAAGGAGTTACCACAGGTCAGTTCAAAGGTGCCGAGTCAGAAAGGTGAACACAAACCCCATGATGAAGAGGATGGTGGGTGGGTGGGCCCGACAGTGCCAGGCCTAGGAAGGGACAGTGCCGGTCTCAACTCATGGCAAGACACCTGGCTGACAGCAGGACCTTAAAGGGACAGGTCCCTGCACGTTCCAAACACAACTGAGTGATTCTGTTTTCAAGCTGGACAGGTGCCCAGTTCAACTAGAAGGAAGTTAACAAGGAGTTTATCCTGATGAGTCTATGTGCTTCCACGAGCAGGAGTGTCAGGAAAAGGATTTATTGAGTCAATGTTTTCTAAGAAATGCTCTGTTAACACCATGCTGGAACTAAAATGAAAATAGCTCTTAGTGTGATGGGATTAAGGGTAAACTCCATGATCACTATTTTGAATTTTGATTGAATCTCGTCATGCTCTATTTTCAAGGGATTATGTTGGAAGAGTGCACTGGGCTGATATATGGAAAGCTAGCGTCCCGGCTGTTCCCCTGTATCCACGGACAGGCTGCACTTGCCAGGGTGACCTTCCTCCCACACGTCATCCCTTTATCCCTGCCGCTTAAAAAAATTATTATTTTTTTTACTGAGGTTGATAGCCACATAATTAACCATTGTAAGTGAACAATTCAATGGCATTTACAATGGTGTGCAACCACCATCTCTATCTGATTTAAAACATTTCCATCACCCCCCCCCCCAAAAAAAAAAGGAAACCCTGTACCCACTAAGCAGTTGCCTCTCATTCCTTCCTCCCCGGGGCCCTGGCAACCATCCGTCTGCTTTCTGTCTCTGTGGATAGTACGTGTTCTGTATATTTCATGTAAATGCAATCATACAAGACGGGACCTTTTGTGCTGGCTTCTGTACCTTAGCATGTTTCCCAGGTGCATCCACGCTGTAGCACGTCTCAGTGCTCCATTCTTTTTTTTTTTTTACGGCTGAGTAACAGTCCACTGGATGGATGGGCCTCCTTTTGTCTACCAGTCATCTGTTGGTGGACATTTGAGCTGTTCCACCCTTTGGCGATTGTGAAGAGGGCTGCTAAGAGCACGCATGTACAGGTATGTGTGTGGGTCCTTGCTTTCAATTTTTTGGGGTATACCCCTTGCAGTGGAATTGCTGGGTCCTATGCCAAGTCTATGTATTTGCTTATTTTTGAATGCTTATTCACTTTTTCTTTGCCACTGAAGAAGTAGTAATACTCTTGTTAAGAATCCCAATAGAGGGGCCGGCCAAGTGGCGCGTTGGTTAAGAGCTGGCTTGGGACGCCAGAGGGCCCCGGCTCAGATCCCACATATGAGGGCCAGTGTGACACTGCCCTCCGCAGCTAAGATGCTGAACAACAGCTCAACCTGGAGCTGGGCTGCCGTGAGTCGCTGGCGACGGCGTGGGCTGCAGTCCCTGTGGCAGTGGATTGCCATGGGCTACCATGTGTGGCCAGCAGCCAGCGTGAGCGGCCAGCAGCCGCAGTGAGCGGCCGTCCAGAAGCCGGGCGACTGATCTGCCTCACCCAGGAAGAGCGCAATGATGGTGCCAACTTGGGCCAGTGAAGCAACGTCCTCCACAACTAGACTGAAGAACAAAAGGACAGCAACTTGACTGTTCCCCTTCCACCAATTCCCTGGCACTGTTCCAATTCCCCAATAAAAATCTTAAAAAAAAAAAAAGAATAAGAAAAAAAAAAAAGAATTCCAATAGAACAAAAGGGAGACAGGAAAAGGGAGTCTCTTTCCCACTCTGACCCTCCTCCTTAGAAATAATTTCTGGCTCCCAGCGGTTAACAGCTTCCTGTGTCTCCAACCATCTATCTCCTTCCCTGTTTTGCATAAACGGGAGCAACCTGTTCTCTGCTTGGGGATCTGTGCAGCCTGGCTGAGTCAGTCTCTCACGTCCTGTCCCCTCTCTTGGTCTGTTTCTTAGTTTGGGCGTGCTGATGCTTGCTCTGTGTATCTGCATAGCCCTGTCCTGAACGTCAGCTGGGTGGCCTCCAATCTGCCCTCTGGGCATGTAGCAGCAGGTTCGGGAATAGGTAATTATATGCTGTGGCATGCCAGGACCCAAGAAGCACTCTGTGCATGTGTCACTAAGCACATGGTGCTTGTCTGACCTACTTTGTAGCTGGAGAGCTACCCAGTAAACGAGAGAGAGGTCGTTTGTGGTTAGAAAAGGTGCCTTCCCCCAAGTATCTCAAAGAGGTTATCAAAACAGCCATCAGCTTGTTAACTATCTGAGGGCAGGACGGTGTTTTATTCATGTACGTGATCTCCACTGCTCCTGGGAGACACCTTGAAACACAGCAGGTGATCGGCACATGTCTGCTGTGTGACCAAAATGAGCTTCACTTTGCACATAAAAACCTCTTGGGGACACATTTAGATTTAAGATATAAAGGTTGGTAAGTAAAGGTCCACGTATCTAATATGGAGGAGCAATAGCAGAATAGGTCAGGTGTAGGGGACTGAGTGGCAGAGCTCAAGTTTCCAGGTTACACGTCGGGATGTCATCATTCACAAAAACGGTGAAAGTCAGGTATTTCTAGGTGACGTGAACTGGGTGGGAGAAGCCGGCAGGCCAAAGCCTCTTGTTAATCAGCGGCTCCAAGCTGAATTCACTCCCTCCTGAAAACCGGTGCTGTGCCTTTATTGTCCTCTTTGGTTACGGGCATCACCATCCTCTCAGTGTGAGGAACCAGGAATCTTGGGGATACCCTTAACTCTTCTGCCCTCATCCCCATATCCGATGGGTCACCCAGTCACTCCTGTCAAATATCTTCAAGGCCCTTGAACATGCATATTTCTCCCTCACAACCATCCCAGCCCTGTTTCATGATAATATCATTTTTTCCTTTTCTTTTGACTGCGAACAAATTTCTAGAAAAGTCTCGTCCTGCCTCTGATTTTGCTTTACCCTAGCTTCCATCCTAAAACCCTAATGATTCTAAACTCCCCAACCTTAAACTACCCCCTGGTTCTCATCACAGCAGGGTGGTCACATGCATGCTTTAGTGAACAGTTAACTTAGACGTACCAGATATTTCAAATAATATTCAGGTGAATGACAGGGCCGCTCAGGTGTAAACTCCAGGGTCCCGTCGCTGGGCACACACTTAGCAGGCAATGGTCGGGGCCACTTCTCTGACCCGGTCCTGTGGGGCCTTCCCCTCCCGCGTAGCCTGGTTTCTCGTCACTCTGTGGCGCTCCTTTCAGCCCCACGCGACTGCACACCCGCCACACTGGTTCCTGTGGGTGCGCGTGGAACTACGTCTCATGACTGAAGGGAATTCTCAGCTTCTCTGCTGTTGTTCAAAGTCAGGCTTCAGACTGACAAGTTTTCATCAACTGTTATTGCCATAATTCCAGCGATTACCCTTCTTCTTGTGAGAGGATATTCCACAATCCACACATGTTTGGAGGTGTGACTCTTGAATTCTGCAAAATTCTTACAATCACTGCCAGCTCAGGGAACACTTGAAGCCTCAACAGGGTCTGGAGCTTACATACTTTGTGTCCACGTATGTCCGTGTGGTTTATAAGGACTTACGTCATCTCAGCTTGCTTTGCTTTCTCTCCAGAACGTCAGCACCACAGTTACAGCACTATCGCCACCACTCCCATTAGCACCAAACAAATTCAATTTCACTTACTTCATCTACGTGTTTACTGATAGTCAACCTATTTGACTTGTTTACGACGTCAGGATTTTCCACGAAAGCCTCTGTTCATCTAAAAGATTTAGAGTGATGCAGGCAACAATACTTTCAGAGCAATTTTGTGGCTGTATTACCATGAACGGAATTCTAAAATTTTAGATTAGGCAGGTGATATGAATGCTCAAGTTGACTGAAGATTTTTGAGTTGGGAGGTCCCCAGAGATACTCCAGATGAAGGCTCTTATGGAGGCCGCTATATGTGCTGAGTGATTCTCCCTCGGTCACATCACTACTGGGGCCCTGACTTCCTGTAGTGTTCTCTTTCTACAGCACAATACTAGCTCAGCAATGTCATTCGCATGAGCAAGCTTAGATATAGGACCCGTTACTGTGTTCCTCTTTTGTTAAAGTTGCCATACATTCTTTTAATATCACTAGTTATGAATATAACGGAGAAGAGGGGCAAGGTGTTAATAGGATGCTCTGGGAGGTGGGTAAAAGGTGTTTTCTTTTATTCTAACACAGAACACTCTGGCTAAAAAGATTGTGCTCAGTTCTGTTTCATGCTGGATAGTCAGAGAATTAGAAAATATCAGGCACGCTAGAAAGAAGGAAGCCATCGAAGTCTTAATTCTTGGGAACATTTCAGAGGACCCCTGAGGGTTTTCTTAAGATTGTAGCTTCTAAGATCCTTCAGAATTTATGTTTAGGTACGAATTCTAAGAGACACTTAGAAGAGAGAGGTAATTGGTGGACAGACTACAGGGTAGTCACAGAAATGTGCACACTCAATTTTAGGACTTTTTCATCACCCCCAAAGGAAAGCTTGTACCCATTAGCAGTCATTCCCACTCTCTCCCCATCTCCCTAGGCAACCACTAATCTCTCTATCTCTATGGATTTGACTACTCTGGACATCTCATATAAATGGAATCATACCATACTTGGTTCTTTTGTGACTGAATCCTTTCACTTAGCATAAGGTCAAGGTTCATCCATGCTGCACCATACATCAGGACTCCATTTCTTTTTATGCCCAGTAATGGTCCACTGTATGGACATACCACACTTTATCCATTCATCTGTTGGTGGACATTTGGATTGTTTCTATTTTTTGGACCTTATAAACAATGCTGCTATGAACATTTATGTAAACACGTATTTTCATTTCTCTTGAGTATATACCAAGGAGTGGAATTGCTGGGTTACATGGTAACTCTGTGTTTAATGTTGGCACTATTCTATATTCCCACTAGCAAGGCATGAGGGTTCCAACTTCTCCACATCCTCACCCACACTTGTTATTATCTTTTTTATTATCACCATCCTAGTGGGTATGAAGTGGTGTCTCATTGTAGCTTTGATTTGCATATCTCAAAGGCTAAGGATGTTGACTATCTCTTCATGTGCTTATTAGCCATCTGTATATCACTTCTGGAGAAATGTCTATTTATAAACTTTTCCCATTTAAAAATTGGGTTATTTATCTTTTCTTATCAAGTTATAAGAACTCTTTATGTATTCTGGATACACGTCCTTTATCAGATCTATGATTTGCAAATATCTTCTCCTACTCTGTGGGTTATCTTTTTGCTTTCTTGATGATACTCTTTGCAGCCCAAACAATTTTAATTTTGATAAAGCCCAATTTTTATGTTTTTCTTTTGTCACTTGTGCAATTCCAATATTTTGAAAAGTATATCTAGCTCCTAGGAGTAGAGGTGAAAGAGTTACAACTTACAAGTCTGATGGGAAGTTCATTATTAATGTGACACTTCGCAGATGAGGAAATGGGACGCTTAGAGCCAAGAAATAAGAAAACAGCAGACAAAGGAGAGTAAAAAAAAAATAATAATAACTTCAGCTGACTATGAAGGAAGGTCTCTATGTCAGTCATGGTCCTGACAGGAAGCAGATAGGACACAAAAAGGGGGTAACTGGGGAGAGCTTAATGAAGGAACTTTTACACAAAGGTGTTGACAGTGGTAAGAGAAGCCAACAAATGATGACGAAGCACCCAGGGAAGCTGCTGTCACAACTTGGTGAACAGGGAGAGAGCAATTACCAGAACTTGGTTATAGGGAAGCGTTGGTTGCTCAAGGGAAGCCATGACTTTCAGTAAAAGTATGCGGCCACTGCCCACCCACAGTGAGGCAAGGAGGAAGCTGGAGGAATGTACCTCCAACTCTGTGATCCACTGCCTGTGCCTTCAGCGAAAAGCCAGAAGCAAGGGGACCTGGTTACTGCAGTCCATAAAAGCCAGCCTCTGGGGCCACAGAACGAGATGGAGAAGAATGGGGGGTGGAGAGTGGAGCTGGAGGAAAATACCTAGTGTCGTCACTAGGACGGTTAGTTAGACATTTTCCCTTTTGGGGGAGGGTGAGGGAGCGATTTACACCCCCCCAAAAAATAAATAAAATGGCGGATAACTCCCCCATCACGTCTTTTAACTCTCTTCCCATTCCCCTCCTTTCTCCCAGGAATACCTGTCCCCGTACTGGGTTTGTAAAGTCTGATCTCTCAGCTCAGATGCCAAAGTCCTCTTCCTGCTGCTCCTCATAATTTACTTGGAAGTGATCTCCCTCCTTGAAAGTCCTTTTGGAGACTGAACTAGCCACAAAGTGGTTATGCTTATTGTTACTTACAGACACGCCATGTGGTTCTGACTCTTTAATGAACTCTTGAGGCACAACCAATTTTATTCACCTCTGCACCTCTGCCGGACCTGCACCCAGCCCTGATGGGACACAGCGCCTCAGCTAAGATTTGATGAACAGATGGATTTAGGATGAGAAATCATCAAAGCTTCTTGGAACCTGCTTGTTGGAAGGATCCTCAATGTCTTTCAGTTTTGAACATAGCCATTTCATGCTCCTATTCAGCGAAGACTCTGTCTCTAGGTGGGGGACACTGTTGGTGGCCCTCTCAGCATTTCTCCTTTTTTCCTGAGATCTCTGGTTTTGTTCCAGCCTTATCGCCCCCTGACTGCACCCTGTCACGTATCAGAGGAGAACCTTATCCTGGCTAGAAGAATTTAGGGGGAATGCCTTCACTCTGCCAGGAACTCGGTTAGAAGTGGACACGTGACCACGTTCTGACAACAAAGCCTTGAGGAGGGGTTGCATGTGACATCCAACAAAGTCCCTCCTCTCTCTTCAGAGAAAACCTCCATTTATTACTGGCAGCCACTTTACAACGAGGAGGAGAAGAACCAGCTTCAAGGAGAAGAGGGCGCTGTGAATTGCAGAGCAGACTTTGAAAAGAACTGGGTCCTTGCTAAGAGCACGGAGGGCCAGCGGAGCCCTGCTCTATCTCTGGGCTTCTCCTTTTGCGAATAAACATATTTCCTTATCTGTCAAGACCTTTGAGCTGGGTGTTCTGTTGCTCTGGATCTGAACGCAAGCTCAGATGCCCTGCCATTGTTTTCCTCTTTCATTCTTCTGTTATAGGCGCCAAAATATAATTGGGTAGCCCTCGGAATGTTTAGGCTCCCTCTGTGCCCAGGAATGTAAGAACTGTTTATGCCAGAGAGCCCCTGGCAAGCCTGCACATCATATATCACTTCAGAGTAGCTAATCCTCTGGAGGCTGGGAGTCTATTCCGCATTCATTCCAGGATCCCGTTCATGTGCCATCTCTAGCTCATTACAGGGGACCTGAATATTTTAAAAAATAGTGTCTCTAACTTGTTAAAGATGTTTTCTTTCCCATACACACAAAACAACTCTTGGCATCTTCAAGGTAAGAATGAGCCCTAAGTCCTGAAGCTCTGGACCCGGGGAAAATCAACCACAGTATATTTGCCAAAGCAAAGCCATGTTTACATGTTTACTTGTTTCTGGGTAGAAAGATCTAATTTTCCTCCACTTATCTTCCAGCAAAACTTTTCACTGACATTTGAGAGGATGGGAAATACTACACTGGAAATAGAAGCAAGGACTGGTGGTCATTTTATTGGGATTACCTGAGGTGAAGACTTGAAAAAAATCATCAGAAATTTACTGGGCAAGGGGGAGAATTAAGGAGCCTGGAAAGAAGGAAGAGAAAACATGGCTTAAGAAGATAAGGGGGGTGGTGGTGATAGAGGAGGGTAAAGGGGATCAAATATATGGCGATGGAAGGAGAACTGACTCTGGGTGGTGAGCACGCAATGTGATATATAGATGGTGTATTACAGAATTGTACACTTGAAACCTAGGTAACTTTACTAGCCATTGTCACCCCAATACATTTTAATTAAAGAAAAAAGAATAAGAAAATATAGAAACATGACAAGAGAAGAGTAAGGCTCATCAAGGCATAATGAAAGAAACATATTCAAACCTGGCACGCTTTCACATGGCAACAGACAAAAGTTATGTTTATGGGTGGTTACTAAGTGGAAATATCCTGCAGGATTCTTTTAAAGGCTGGTTAAAATAACGAATGTTTCAAACACTAGAAGCAGCAGATTCCCCTAGTTTTATTTATCTGAAGGCTGTGGTATCTTGGCCAGTCAGACAAGCAGCATTTTTTGCCTAAAACCAAGCAGGAAGGGTCTGACCGCTTTCTGACGTCCTATGGTTCCATAAAACTGATCTCTCAAGCCTTTCTTTCTTTGCCCCTTTTTATCAACACATACACATTTTGGAGAATTTGACCATTTCTTCCAGATATATAATTTTGTCCATCTGCTACATCAGTTCCTTCATTTGGGTAATATCTAGATCAATACTTCTCAGTGTGGTCTGTGGGTTACTGACTTCAGAATCCCCCGGGATGTTTGTTTAAAAGCGTGTATCGTGGCGCTCCACAGCAGCATGAATGACCCAGAATCTCTGGGGGTTAGGACATTTTTAACCAGCACCTCATAATTTTTACAAATTCTAATCTTGAGAAACATTGGTCTAGACATCAGGTCTAACAATACTGTGATCTATACCTATATCTATATCTATCGATCTATCTATATCTATCTATCTATCTATCTATCTATCTATCTATGCAGCAAAAGTATAAGAAATACAAGGGAAGAGTCAACAGTAAATTTAGGATAATGGTTACTTCTTGGGGAGAAAGGGGGCGATTGGAGAGGACTAGGAAATGACACTGGGTAGTGGGTACGAAGGTTGTTGACTTGTTCTTTAATGCCTTTTTGTCTGAAATATTTTAAAATACATTTAGAAACCATTTCAGTTTTAATTTTGGTTAAACATTTTCTGTAAAACATACATTTTACCATCAGTCATACAATCCAGCAACCATGCTCCTTCGTATTTACCCCAATGAGCCGAAATCTTATGCCCACACAAAAAACTGCACACGGTTCCATTTGCAATTGTCAAAACTTGGAAGTAAAAGATGTCCTTCAGCAGGTGAATGGGTACATAAACTGTGGTACATCAGACAATGGAATATTACTCAGCACTAAAAACAAATGAGCTAGCAAGCCATGAAAAGACGTGGAGGAAACTTACATGCATATAATGAAGGGTAGGAAGCCAATCTGAAAAGGCTACTTACTGTGTGATGCCAACAGTATGACATCCGGGAAAAGGCACAACTATGGAGACAGTTAAAAGGTCTGTGGTTGCCAGGGGTTAGTGTGACAGGCAGAGCACAGAAGATTTTTAGGGCAGTGAAAATATTCTCTGTGATACTATGGTTGCCTGACAGTCTATATTTATCCAAACTATAGACTGTACAACAAACACCCATAGTGAGCCCTAGTGTGAACTATGGACTTTGGGTGATGATGATCTTGTCACCCATTGTAACAAATGTACCATCTGCTGAGAGATGTTGATAATGGGGGAGGCTGTATATATTTGGGGGGCAGGGAGTATCTGGGAACTCTCTGTGCTTTCTGCTCGACTTCGCTGTGAACCTAAAACTTCTCTAAAAAGTAGTTTGTCAATTAAAAAATATATTTTAAAAATCCACTTGCCTATGAAAAGTTTAATTCCATTTTCCAACTCAAATGTATCAACCACAGAACAGAGATCGGAACTCAGGGATGTTTAATATTAACATAAGAACTATTTGGGAAAAAATTTAAGTTGCCCATGACCTACTGTAATTTTAAAGCTGCTAATTTTCGCCAGGGTTCTCAGCAATTTGTGATAAGGTAAAATTTTAATGGTCATGACCTGGTGAAGCCAAAGCATCCTTACACAACCCCAAATCTAATCAGCTTTAAGGTAAAGTAGTCAAGAATACTGTAGGTGAAAAAGAAGCAAGCAAGCAACCAACCAACCAATGGCGACCTGGTGAATGTTCTGAAACTATTATCTTTGAAACCCTGGTGCTCATGGTTCTGTGGCTGCGACTTCCCTGACCTGCTGCCCAAGTTCCTGATTTGCAGGGCCACACAGTGTTTGGATCTGGAAGTGCCCCTTCCCCTCCCTGTCATCACACACGACCAGGAGTGGCCATACACACGGGCTCGGTAATCTTTTAGTTCCTGAACCTCAACCAGTTCATAGATGTCATCTTTTGAAGAGACGACAAATGACCCAAAGTGGTCATGCCAAATCTTAATCTCCAAGGATATAAGTGACACATCAGATCCCATCACATTTGCCCTAAACCACGTGGATGGATTATAAGCCTGTCTCCCTCTAAACTCGTACCCACCTTCTCCAAGCCAATCAAGCGATAGCTGGACAGCTTTGCACTTAGGTGTCAGCTCAACTCACCCATACCGGTAAGTTGGCCCAGCTTCTCCTCTCATTTCATTTCCAACTGACCTCTCTCTGGCTCTGCCCCTTCCACTTGGTCCCTTTCTATCTTCCCCTCCAAATAGGCTCTTCCCCGACATCAGCTTCACGTGCAGCCTTCTCCAAATGTATTAGACACTGAGCCGGGAAAAAGCACTTTGAATTATCTTGATTTTAACATTTTAAATAAAATACAACTAAAAAAAAATCTTATTATGAAAGCTATATATATAGCTAAATATAATAAATATAAAATACCTATATATATATTATATATATATTATGCTCCTTTACATAGAAAATTCAGAATATTTTGAATTTTGGAAAAATCATATGGCACCCATACTGCCATCCAGAGGCAACTATTGTGAAGACTTTGATGTATAGTCTAGTGATTTAATTGGACTTAAATCAGATCTATCCCATATGCTCTACCTATCCACTTGCAGCCTCCTTTAAAAAATGCGATTGGGCAGTGATAATCTTTTCTCGTCTTTTTTCAAACACATGTATGTCATTTAATTATCATTTGTAGTTCAAAGATTAATTTCATTGGTTCACATCAAAATGCCCCTTGCCCTAGGAGCTTTTGATGCTAAATAGGTTTTCCCTGACCTCAGGAGCAGACCAATCACAGCGAGCCTAGAGCTGAGCCCCCACTGGGGGGCACCAATCACCCTCTTGCTGACCCTTCCATTCACGCACGGCTGTTCCCAGGGAGGGAAGGGTCTCTAAGCCCTATTCTGCCCTCTAATGACTGGCCCAGAATATACTGAGCCCGTGGCATGTGTCAGTTCCAGGCACAACGCCACAGAGTATGGGCAACAGGAAGAAGCCAGTGTCTGGAAAACGGGAAGAAAGCAAATTAGCGGCAGGGAGCCTGGAGAGGAAGCCTATGGTCCCGGAGAACTGGACACCTGATACCAAGGCAAATGCAAAGAGGGGCTGAGACCTACCAAAACGCACAGCTAGCAGGAGGGAGAGGTCGGGGGCGCCAAGAACAGCAAAGCCTGGGGGGTGACGTGGTGTCAGAGGTCAAAGGCAAGCGGTGAGTCAGAGGTCTGGGTCTTTACAGACAGAGACTAAGGGACCCAGGCCAGGAGATTGGGAACAGGTGCAGGGCTGTGTAAGGAAGGCGCTTGGCCCTGAGACCACGGGTGACCAAGGTCCAGGCCTCCTGCTGCCTTCTCTCCAGGGCAGGGCCTCATCTGGGAGTGAAGCTCAGGCTCCAGAATAGAGACGGGCACAGGACAGGTCCACTCCTTCCACTTCAGTGGGTAGAAACACACAATTTTTTATGCTGGAAAATTGCAAGTCAACATGACGCAGGGGTTAAACCAAAGACTACCCAGAGGTCTGTGCTGTGAGGACTATTCTCCCGAAGGAGATTCCTGGTCTCTTTAGGGTAGCAAACCAGCCTCCCTGCCTCTCTCTTAAACATCCTTTAGCCCAGTGCCCAGACACACAACAGACAGCCTTTGTCGGGTGAATAAATGAACAGATTTGCAAGAGATGATATTGACTAAAATGGCAGTCGATCCATCTTAGAGTCATAAACTTACCTCGCGTCTTCCAGTGCAATGTTAAATTGACCTCCCTCACCATCGGAACAGGTCCGAGCAGCGGCTGCCCTCTCCGCCAGGCAGGGACCCCTCCGTGCCTTCCCCACTGGGCACGAGCCCGTCACATGCACATGAAGGGCCTGGCAATTCCCAGGAACACTCCTCAAGGCTGAGGCTTGTGAACTCCCACTGGCATTCTGAAAAAGTAATGACGCTCCTGGATGCTGTCAAGGAGGGCAACAATTCACCACCAATAACTGAAACGAGTCTCTCCCCAGAGGCAGCTGGAGGATTCAGAAATAGGATGGGCGCCTGGCTCCTGACCACCAGATTGGCATGACCACCAGTGAGGTCACAGCTAAGTATAAAATGCGAGCCGGAGGTGAAAGAAGGGCCTGCTGGGGCGGTACACGGGCAGTCCCCCCCCCCATCCCCTCCGCCCCCTCCCCACTCGTCATCCCCACCTGCTCCTGTCTTCTCAGACCAGAATCCTATGTCGAATTTACAGAAAGTCAGCTGGAGCTCACTCTCCATGTAATTCAAGCACGTTGCCTGCAGCGCTTAGGAACTCAGATAAACAGAAGGACTGATATTGCTACTGGTAATGTCACTAAAAGGCATTGATTGCAAAGTAATAGGGAGTTACTTCCCTCTCACCATATGGCCAGAAGTGATTAACACCTAGAGGAAATGAACTTCAACCTCTAAAATCAGAACGAATGTTTCAGACCCTCACGAGAAACTTTTTTTTTTTTTTTTGGTAAGAAAAAGTGGTTGGGAGTTTACTAAACCAAAAGACAAAAATAAAATATAGGGGATACCACCCTGAAAAATCTCATTTCAGTGAGGTGAGTTGCATTTTTCGTCTAGAATCATGTCACAAATGCAAAACTATTATGATTTACAAATTGAAATTGTCATTTAATTCAATGCTATTTCTCTCCATTGTTACTCTTATAATTATGAGGAATTAATGGATGAGTCTTCACCTAGACTGACAATTTCAAAAATCACCAGGGATGGGCTTAGCCCATCAATGGCAAATCTTTTTCCATAAATCACTGGGTGAAATGCTGTTTGTTGGCAGGAAGATCATGCGGTATGATTTAATCCCTGAGGATTAGTTAAAATGGCAGAAATGTTAGAATTTCAGGGCAGTGCCAAACAGGTTAGCATGACAAGAGATGTCTAGAAAGATGCAGACCCATTTAGAAGACAGCTGCTATTAAAGTGAGTTTGCACCTTGGGGAATTATGGGAGACCCAAGGCTGTCCCTGGCACTTGATTAGCATATGTGCCCTAGGGCCATCTGGGGGAACTTAAAGAAGCAGAATTTTAGATTTTTTTTCCCTACTAGAATCCCATTGAATCCTGCTGGGAGAAGGTGTAATGGGTTCAACACCACCCTTAAGGGAGGGTGAGGGGGGGATTTTCTTTTTCTGCAAATACTTCCCGTGGGTGGTGGGGAGAGTGATGACCTGGGGCAGGGCTGGTAGCGCTGGAGCCCAAGACCTTGGCGGAAACTTGAACCGGCAGCCATCAACGGGGACGCCTTTTGCTTTTTGCTTCTGTGCCTTTGGCCACCAGAGCAATGGACACACCTCAGGGTGTTATTTCCTAAACTGCCTCTACAAAGGTAAACACCTTAGGTTAGAAACACCTAGCATTTGGTCAAGCAAGACCAGTGGACCTAGATGAGAGTAACTGAGAGAATTCTGGAAGTTATTCCCAAAGAATGTCCTGAAGTTGGGTTGAAGAGTGAGACAGCTGGTCACTCAAGGGGTGAACCGAGGCAATGGACAGATCTAACTGCGGTTTTAATTATCCCAGTCGGGTTCAGGGAATATTGATGCATTTCTGTGGGTCCTACTGACCCAGAGATCTCCTCAGGCCGTGCATGGGGGGAGTTGCTAAGGAGATACCCCCTTGTGGAAAATCGAAGGCCTCTGACCCTGGAGCTGAGATCTGGAGTTCTCTTCTGCTGCTGCATCTGTGCTCAGGGACGCTCTGGCCTTCGCTTTCTGGACAGGTTTTTACACTAGATGGTCTCCTAATTGCTGTGACATGCAGTCTCGTCAACCAGGGCCCTGTCTGGGGACATTATAAAGAACCCAGACGTGGTCCAGACATGGAACCCTACAGGATTTCATCCTGAAATCCACAAAGAGATCCACAACCCCATCACCTAAAATGCCTGGATGTTTCAGTGTTGCGACAAATGGCCCAGCTCTCTGTGTAAGCACCAGTGCCCTCACCAGGCCGCTGATTCTATGTGTGAGATTTAAATCTCTGAACGACGACGAATGAGCTAGTGAGAAGTACACCTTCAACCCACCCGCGAGTTAATCAGACCTCGGTAGTCCTGGTAGATACTGGCAGTCAATGGCTTCTCTGTGGCATATGCTTGACTCCCCAGGCCATGGAATGTGAACATGCGTGGAGCTGGAGGGGTCGGTGGGGGCAGGAGTGGAAGTGACTGTCCTAGCAGGAAAGAAGACATTCCACCTGCAGAGACCACTGATAAAGGAGGGAGCAGAGACCAAGACAGCTAATTAAAGGAGCTGGGAGGCAGATATCAATGCTTTCTCTCTGTCAAAGTTTTGAAAGCTTTTTTAATTTATGGAAAGCTAAAACTGCCATATAATTTTGAGGAACATGATCATTACAAAATCTTATATTCTTTCAAATTTCAAAGTTTTCTCTCTCTCTCTGCCTCCCTGCCTCTCTCCCTCTCTCTCTTTCTTTCCCCCCAAATTACAAAGTTTTCTTTATGAAAAGGGGAATTTGAGGTTTCCCTTTAAAGTAGACTGGGACAAATCAGGTGTTGTTTATCAACAGTTAATGGCTCTATGAGTGGGTGTGTTCCGCCTTTACTCTCAAATATGTATTTTTTGCCTACGTTAGTCATTAGTTAATATTAGTGCTTTATAGTCTTAATAGTACATTTATTAAAACCGGTTTCACAGATAAGCCCTAATTATCTGGTATTTATCCTACAAAAGAGAAACACCATTATTCCCACGGGTATCTATTTATATTCCACCCCATAAGCAAGTGCCAGAGTTCACCTGGGCTCCAAATCCAAATGATAAGCCCAACGCTGAGGACCCAAAGGGCTCCTGCTGGGACCTCAGCCTCCATGCCAGGGATGGGGCAGCAGAATGATGCCCAGGCACGGCACCAACCGTGGGAGGGCGTGGGGGAGTGAAGACCCTGCACTGTGAAGTGTCTCTGGTACTTTTCTAGGGCTTTGCTCTGTTTTCAGTACCTACGCAGACAAAGCCGGAGTATCACAGCTGAGCCATGAAAATTAAAATCAAACCCAAAATATACTTAGGACCAAGCCTGACTTTTTGTCACTTGAAACACTTCCTTTTCTCATTGATGATATACCTTTGATCTTTGCCCTGTATGAAAAGATGATTAAAATGTTTATCATTGCTATGTTTATACCGATGAACTTAATTTCAAGAGTCTCGGCAATAATTTCAGAAGCAGGTTTCGGCAGTCCCTGAGACCTTGACACCAGACCTAGAAACCTCCAAATATAAACACAAAGCTGTAAGGGATATTTTTGACGCTTTCCTTATGGAACCGATTGCTCTATTGTGGAAAGGTACGCAGCTCTGCAGCTAAGGGTTAAAGCCCTCAGTGGGATTAGACTGCCCCAAGCAGCCCTGCTTCTATTCTGGGCTTCGGTGGTGGGGGCTTCCTAGGGGCTGACAACAGCTGCCTTGGGGCTCTGGAAGGTTCCTCTGAGGCACAGTGGAGCAGCTGCTGGTGTCCATCTTTTTCTTGCCATTCTCCTAACTGGAGGTTTTTTCCACCTATGACATCACATTAGTCAGTCTCTACCTGAGCAGTAACCCTGCCTGGGATATTTTCATCATAATGGAAAACAGTGATATCTAGTGTGTCTTGAGCTCTTAAATGCTAGACTTCAAGTGAATTATCCTCCCCCCACCCCCCGCCCCGATACCACTTCACCCAAACAATTGCAGACCAACAACTTGTTCTTAGGGGGACATGGCTTCCTAGTCAAGTAGCTGTTGACATAGACTGGAGAGAAGGAAAGACACAAAGGCCTAATTCTCAGCTGGAGAGAAGGAACTTGGCTTGGCCTGGCTAAGCCCAACGTGCCCTAAAATGTTGGTGTCCCGTTCATGGTGGTACTCCAGACTGAATAAACCAGATTCTGGGATTCTGATGTATCTTGAACTATTGTGTTTCGCTATGAATGTCATGTTGGACTTCTACGGCCAGACTACACTGACAGCAAAAATTGAGTTTTCCTGAAGGGAGTGGAGAGTCCTGGGAAGAGGTGAACCCTGGGAGAGGGGCAATTGGCCTGGGTGCAGGCATGGAGAAACTGCTTTCCTCTGGGCCTCATGGCTGAGTAGGGGCCCACGTAGAGTGATCTGTCCCTGTCTGTTCTGAAAATAGCCATATATGGAATGCGGTTTTAAAGGATTTCTGTATTGCAACTCCTTTGTATTATGCCTAAGGGCAGTGGACATCTATTGTTTTCACCTTCCCAATATTCATTTTAACCCTTTTCTGGTAATAACACCTTCAAGTTCCTTGAGGCAATTGGATTCCCCATGTGCTATTTTGGTTTCAAACAGGGTTGGTCCCATCCCAGGTCTTCATGGGTGTGTAGGTGACATAGACTTGGCCAATGAGAGTACTGGCTGTTGTGATTGGTCCATGACTGAACATATGATCCACACTGGGCCAATCAGAGCCAGCCCTAGGACTTGCTGGGACTCCTGGAAGTAAGCCATTGTCTGACAATTGGGGTGAACAAGCCTGGAGCTGCTGGGGTCTCCACTTGGAGATTAAAGTACACAGAGCAAATCAGAGCCAAGAAAGGGAATGAATCCTGAGGACATTTTTTGAGCCCCTAAGGCAGCCATACCCAAATTGAGAATATGCCGGCACTTTTTCAGTTATGTGAACCAATAAACTCCCTTTTGGATTTGTCAGTTTTACTTAGGGTTTCTGTCACTTGCTCCTAAAGATAACTTGTTACATGTACGAGCTGTGTGTCTTCTATCACTGTGGGAAATTCAGGAAGGGTCTTATGCCTATGTTTGGAATGCAGTGCATTGTGGGAGAGTAGCAACAGCTAAAGGAAGTGCTCTGAAGCCAGGCCACTGATGAAGGCAGCAAGCTTCAAACTGGATAGATTTGTAGGACATATCCTTATTCTTTGTAAATTCTCAGAAATACCTGGGGAAAAAAACCCTGTTAAAGGTCCTAGGTATTATGCTAGTTTGGGCATTAAAAGCAAACGCTATCATGTTCCCATTGCACAAGCTAGGCAGTGAGGCCAGGCGACATTTGTTTGGACTACACAGCTAAGTGATTTATATTTTGTCAGGGAGGAGCAAACAGTTTTGGCTGGGGAGAGCAGGGTAAATAAAAGTCCCAAATTTCCTCAAGGAGTTTCAAGTTGGAGACAGGTCCCAAATCCATAAAAGCTGTTTTGGAGTGCTCCATGGATTCAAACTATCTTGGAGGGCTAGAAGGAGGGTTGAGGTCATTGAAAATACTTCCAGGTGAGAGCTGGTTAAGTTGGAGAAGGCTGGGGCACCCCATGGGACAGACGCTGGCCTAGGGTGAGGGGAACCTGGAATGGAGGGTAGAGGAGGGAGAAGAAAACCATTTCAGTCTGAGGCCCGAGCAGCAGTAGCTTGCGCCACTAATCCTTCTCTTGAAAGCCT
This sequence comes from Hipposideros armiger, assembly GCF_001890085.2. Lineage (NCBI taxonomy): Eukaryota > Metazoa > Chordata > Mammalia > Chiroptera > Hipposideridae > Hipposideros > Hipposideros armiger. The sequence continues at coordinate 1,181,604 of NW_017731820.1, read as the reverse complement.
TTTCTTCTAGAAATGGTGAGCATCCTCCTCCCTGAAGGACTAGTGGAGTGAGCTTGTGAGAGGCACACCTGGATCAGAGGGTGCAAGAGGTGGCCACTGCTCCACCCAGGTCTTCTTGGATCTCTTTACCCTTTTTGTGTGCTCTGGTTTCTGGTGCTCGCTCAACAGTCAGGCCCTGCATCTCTGTCGGAGGGCTGCCCTCAGGTTGCCACGGCTGGAAGTGTTCGAGAATTCCCATTCCACTAGGTACAGTCCTTGACCGATGATGGATGGCTCATGCAGCATAAATACTCTGCCTTTCTTGCAGCTAATTAGGACAATTCTTAAAGTGTGAACCACATGGTCTCCAGAGCTGCTGTGTGGGACTGAGTCAAAGTCGCCCTACCTGGGGCCTTGCTTGGTATTGTACCCTTACGTGGCTTCCTTGTCTTTCTATCCCTGCATTCCCATCCCCTTACCAATTTTTCCCCATTAAAGCCCTTTTCCTGATTTCTTGTCTCAGGGTATGCTACTGATAAACCCACCTAAGACATTTCTATAGGTGTTTCAAGTATTTGAGAGAACCAGATGCATTAAATTTGTAATTAGGGTTTAGAAGTCTAAAAGAATTTAACAAATATTCTAAGTAATGTTAAGTGTTTAAAGATGATTTGGTCAGTTGAGAGTTCATTGAAATAATAATAAAAGAGCAAACCAAACTGATTGTTATTTTTTTATACAAAATTGGTTCGAGTTATAAATAAAATAGCAGGGTTCATAAATTGAGCTTAAAGCTTTAAAAGAAATTAGGTTTCTAATTTGTAACTTTAATAAATTTAACTTGAGGGAATCAGAATATTTTTAGGAATATCTAAGTTGGAGGGTTCTTTTTGGGCAGTAGAAGCTCACTGCACTTTGAAGAAAATAAATATGGAGTGAATAACCTTAAGGCTTACCTTCATGTTTATAAATATCTGTAGCTATATGCTTCACTGTAAATGTGAGTTATCAAATGTAGCCAACAAGGATCATAAAATACTCAAGTCAATATTAAAATGTCAACTCCAAACTAAAAATTGGAAGCACTCATAAATTATCCCAGATACTCATTTACCAAACTAGACAACTAATTACAATTATGCTCATCAATGCATACGAGTAAATAGTTCAACACAAAAATGAATCTATAAAAAGACGCATCAATAATCATACATGTAGGGTATCATTACATCTCCATTTGGGTAATCATCTGAGGTAACTACAATTTTAAGATCTGGAATCTCACCTTGAAACTAAAAGGTAGGATAAATACAGTCTAGTTGAATATGTAGAGGGTGACAAAGAAATTACACATTTTAAGAAAGAAAAAATGGTATTAAAATTGTGATATTCAACATATCTCAATAACAAAAGATGAATACAAGTCATATGTGTACTTTTTTTTGGCACGCCTGGTATTTTCGAGTGTGTCTGTTTCTCTAAGTGCAGTGTTCATTCTTGCTAATGAGGACAGAATTCAGAAAATGGAATAAGGTGATATTTATTTTTTACAGTAACAGGTAGTGGGAATTTTAGCTGCATTTTCTTATCTGTATGAGACAGAGAATATAACACTTAGGGCTTTAAGAGAAACATATGTTGTTGACAAGAACTTAGGGCTTAAATGCTCATTGTTGGTAAATGAGTTTTGCTGTCTGATCATTGATGACAGTCCTCTCATTAAGTTTAAGGCAGAAACACTCTATATACTCAGATCTTTGATTTTATAACAAAGTAGGGGACTGCATGTGAACATTCTTACAGATACCCTTTCTCTAGGGAGGCAAAGGAGAACGAATTACAGGAGAGAAACACTGAAAAAACGAGTATCACTCTGTTTAGATTACTCGACCGTTATATTATTCAGTAATTATTCAAACATTTAAGTTTGTTCCTCAGTACATCAGTTTTGAAGCAAAGTGTGCAAACAGTGTTTGTTTTTTTTCACACAAAACTATGAATGTTGCACCTGTTAAAAATATTTTTCTGAATAAGTGCTGGGGAGGATGTGGAGGAAAGGGAACCCTCATGCACTGTTGGTGGGATTACAAATTGGTGCAGCCACTATAGAAAACAGTATGGAGGGTCCTCAAAAAACTAAAACTAGAGCTACCATGTGATCTAGCAATTCCACTCCTGGGTATTTATCTGAAGAAATCTAAAACATTAATTTGAAAAGATATATGCACCCCTATGTCCACTGCAGTATTATTTACAGTAGCCAAGATATGGAAGCAACCTAAGTGTCTATTGATAAACAAATGGATAAAGATGTGGAAAAAGATGTGGTACATACAGGCAATGGAGTATTACTCATAAAAAAGAATAAAGCCTTGCCATTTGCAACAACATGGAAGAGGGTATTATGCTAAGTGAAATAAGTCAGACAGAGAAATACAGATACCACCTGATTTCACTTATATGTAGACTCTAAAAAACAAAACAAACAAAACAAACCAACTCATAGATACAGAGAACAAACTATGGTTGCCGGATGCGATGGCTGTTAGGAGGATGGGTGAAAAGGGGAAGGGATTAAGAAGTACAAATTGCCAGTTATAAAAATAGCCATGGAGCTGTAAAGTACAGCTTAGGGAATATAGTTAATAATATCGCAGTAATGACATATGGTGTCAGATGGGTACTAGACTTATGGGGTGATCACTTTGTAGGTTATATAAATGTCTAATCACTATGTTATACACCTGAAAGTAACACAATATTGTATGTCAACTGTAATTGAAAAATAAAAAACTTTAAAAAGCTCAATTTATGTGAAGAAAAATTCATAGAACTCAAAGGACCGATAAACAAATCCCTACTCATAGTTGGCGACGTCGACTCCCCTCTCTCAACAATTGATAGAACAACTAGAAAGAAAATGAGCAAAGACATACAGTAAGTAAGCAGCAACATTAATCAGTAGGACCTAATCGACATTTATAAAACAGTCCACGCAACAGCAGAACACACATTCTTTTCAAGTGCCCATGGAACATATAGATCATATCCTGAGCCATCAACAAACCTCAACCAATTTAAAAGAATTGAAATCATTCAGAATATGTTTTCCAGCCACAGGGGACTGAAACGAGAAGTCAAAGCATAAAGGGAACAAGAAAATTTCCAAATACTTGGAAACTACGCAACACACCCCTAATAAACCATGGATCAAAGAGGAAGTCTTAAGGGAAATTTAGGTACACACACGTACAGACACACACACACTGAATATAAAAATATAAATGTCAAAATTTATAAGACGCAGATACATCAGGGCTGAGAGGGAAGTTTATAGCTAAATGCATATATTATAAAAGAGGAAATGTCTCACATCAATAACCTAAACTCCATCTTCAAGATCCTAGAAAAGTAAGAGCAAAATAAACCTAATGCATGCAGAACAGATGAAATAATCTAACAACCTAAAGTAATAGAATAAAGCCAATACTGAATATATTCAATCACCCAAAGAAAGTTGGTCACAACCATTAAGCTGTATTTCTAACCGCCCTCCCCTTACCCTCCGTAAAGGCAGTTTGATATTGTGGGTATTAATTTCATTAGGGGTATTCATTTAGTGGATAAATTACCATGCTCCCCGCATCAAAATAAAGAAAAAAGAACAAAGGATAGATACATGAGTTCCTCCATTGTCAACTGAGAAATCGCACTCGCGTATATTCTTAAAATTAGAAAATGTCTCTTACATCCATAGGCATTTGTTTCCCCGTATAGATCCCTGTACGCTTCCCTTCCCTGCCCCTCACAAAAGTAGAAGATGCCTTCCACACTTAGAAACTAATGAAGCAAAGCCATGGGGGAACCTTGAAGGCATATTCCTAAGTGAAAGAAGCCAATCTGAAAAGGCTCCATACTGTATGCTTCCGATTATATGACATTCTGGAAAAGGCAAAACAATGGACAACAACAACAAAAAAAATCAATGGTTGCCAGGGGTGGGAAGAGGGAGATGATCAGGCAGAGCACGGAGGATTTTTAGGGCAGTGAAACTACTCCGTATGATCCTGTAATGGCAGATACATGTCATTCATTATACATTTGTTCAAACCTATAGACAGCACAACACCAAGAGTGAACCCTGATGTAAACTATGGACTTTGGATGATTATGTTGTGTCAATGGAGGTTCATCCTTGATAAAAAATGTTCCCCACTAGAGAGTGATGTTGTGTGGGGAGAGGGGGCTTATGGGAAAAATCTCTGTACCTTCCTCTTAATTTTGTTGTAAACCTAAAACTGCTCTGAAAAATTAAGTTAAAAAAGTTTTTTTTTTAATGTAGTCATTCTGAAATATTGAAAAACTAGACCAGGTAAACAGAGGTATGCAATCATAAGTTATAATTCTATCATCATAATAGTCATACATATCAAGCCACATTTGAACTATTTCAGGAACAAATTTTGTTTTAGCTCAAAAAATATTTCTACAAGCATATGTTATGCTCTAAAAACTGAATAAACATAGGTCTTCTTTTAAGGAAGTCTATTTTATATACTTTCTATAGAAAGAAAATAGAGTGGGAGAGGATGAAAGAGGAACAAGGAGCTAAGTGTGAAAAAGTAACATTCCACCAAGAGAAGCGCAAAATAGGGCTGGCAGGAAAGGAGAATGAAAGGAATTCCAGGGAAGTTTCCAAAGTTATTCAGCAGAATTTGCCAATGTAAAAAAGCAATAATATGAATATACTAACGTGCATTTTCAGAAATGTTTTTATGACCTTTCGCGATGCCTAGGATGCTAGTTAAACTGGCCCCTTCTCCAGACTGTGACTTGTCTTCCTGGTTTAGACACACGTGTTACACAGACATCTGCCCAGGGGCTCTGGTTTTGTGTTTGCTTTTGTCTTTAAGCTTAACGTCACCTAGCAGATTCCTCTTTATTATAGTCTAAAAGCTTTATAGTTTTTCTTTTCATAGTTAGGTCTTTAAATCCTTTGGAATTGATTTTTTTGTACGCAACTGAACTCTTTAATAGGGGGTCCAATGGCCCCAGGGCCGTTGGTTGAAAAGTCCTTTGCTCCACTCGTCATTTCAGATCTGTCCTTTAACAAGTCTCTATAAATGTGGGGTCTGTTTGTTCCTTGTGATCTGCTTCACTCGTCTATCGGTCTCTCTCTGAGCCAGTGCCACACTGGCTTAAGTATCAAAGCCTTATAATAAGTTTTGATAGCTAACAAAAGCAAATCTTTTCATGTTTTTCTTCATCTTCAAGAACGTATTGGGTATTTGCATTTAAGCACACATTTTTAGAATCCATTGATTAATATTTACAAAAGCAACATTTCTGTATTATTGCATTGGATGTGTTTTATAAACAGTATAGGGCTAAATTTTATTTTTAAAATCCAGCCTGACAATATTTTTCTTTTATCTGGAGAATTTACTTTAGCTCCATTTAACACAATTAATCATTAAATATATTATTTTATTTTGTGATTTCCATTTGTCCTGCTTTGTTTTGCTCTTCTTCCTCTTTTTTTCTTGCTTTATTTTTGAATGATAGTGTTTTTCAACATTCAATTATTTCTTAATTCCAGCTTTGAAATGATTTTTTTCTGTTTCTATTCTTTTACATGCACCCTTATTTTATCCAATTCTAAATTAATCAGTATCTTTACCCTGATTTTGGACAATATGAGTAATTCAGAACAGTTTAAACCCATTCATCTCCTTCTTGACTTACATATTGTCATGTATTTTAATTTTTAAACTGCATCATTGTTGTAATTTACATAGTTATTTAGTCATTATTCATGTGCATTAAGCGACAGATTTATCTCTTCCTTTGTTCTTCATGTCTTCCTGTGTTATGGGCCATTTATCTTGAATTCCTTTTCCTCTGTGTGAAGTACATCCCACTTAGAGTCTGAGGAAAGACCACTTGTGATGGTCGAGTTAATTAGGATCCACCACCAGATATGGGAACTGAATATGGGAACTGAATTCTAGATGATGCACCATTTCTTACTCCCCCCAAGGCTGGAATAACAGTTTGCATTTTTCCAGAATCCAAGGGAGTGTGGCCCTGGGGTAGCAGCTGAGTAAGACAGCAGCTCAGATTGCTTCTTCTTTTTTTTTTTTTGAGTTAGAAAACAGCTTAATGATCAGCCTCCAAAGTCCATTGGAGAATCTTAGATGTTTACAAGGACAAACTGTCCCACTACTCCTGCTTCACCATGTCCTTCATGTTAGAGCATCACAAGTCAAAAGTTTCTGGTTGTTTCGTCTACTTAAAACTGGATGTAAGAAACACCCTAAGTCATGGCAACTTCAGGCTTCAGCGTGAAACCAAGTTCTCTTGGTGAAGTTTTCTCTCTGAAAGCAGATCCCTGTCCAGAAGATGCTGAAGGCATGGACCTTTCTTCTTCCAACGAGCCGAGGGACAGTTAAATGCCTCAAAATGCCCAAAGAGGCCCCAGTAGTTAGTCAGGGCAAGTGTGAAAATAGGCTGCATGCCTTCTTCTAGGTGTGATGAAGGCCGGAGTTCTGATAAAGACATGAAAACCATCATGGAATCCTTGGAGGACAGAGAGACTAGAGCACCAGTTCAGAAAGTCTTGTGCAACCCCACATCTGGAAGCGGCACTTCCTTCAGCATCAGGCCTTTTCAGGGTTTGGTGTAGACCAGGGGTCGGCAAACTGCGGCTCGCGAGCCACAGGCGGCTCTTTGGGGACGTACATGTGGCTCTGAAGTAAAACCGAAAATGAAAATAAAACTATCAGAGTTTCATTTATAAAAATTTTTAAAGGATACTATTCACATAATGGTGGTTTCATTTGTTTTATAGGTCTCGCAAAACTTCGAGGGACAGGATGGGCTCTGCCGTCTCAAAAGTTTGCCGACCCCTGGTCTAGAAGAAGGTGACGTTTTTGTGCTTTGAGTTGGGTACTTGCCCCTTCGTCTTGAACCTCCAAACAGCCTGCCTCCTATGTCAGGGTTGTAGTGGTGACATTTCTCCCTGCTTCCCACACACATTCAGTGCTTCTCCTAATACGTCCCTGATGAAAACCTTGGAAATACCAGACATAGCAATAACCACCTTCTGAGATGCAAAGGTGCCAGACGGGCTGGCCCAGCCTCCTAACGGCTGCCTGAGGGAAAGCCGACTGGGGGTACATTTCATGATGGCTCAGGGGCTCCGCAGAAAAAGCAGCAGCCAGGATCTGCATTTTTTGAATCTCTTTCTGCCTCTTCTCTTTCTTTTTTCCCTTGGCATTGATTTTCAGGTTTTGGCTGCAGGAGTAAGCAACGATGAGTCTTCCCTTTCAACTGCTGTTCAACCCGACATGTCCTGACGCCTGAGCTTGCTCCTCAACCGCAGCTTCTTTGCAGGTGTCATCTCTGTCACTGGCCGTTTCCTCCTGGATTCCGTCTGTGGCAGGAGCCCCGAGACCCCTGGGAGCCGGGGCCATCGGCTCGGACTCCCCTGGTTCTCCACCGCTTTCCGTGGGCGACTCGGAGGCCTTATCCATCGCCTGAAGAAGGGAGAGGAAGGAGATGGCGGTGCTGTCCTTCTCGGGAGCTCAGATTTGCTTCTTGATGGAGCGCTCGCCAAGTCGTTGGGAGAACAACACGTGTGTGTATTTCTGCTGCTCTGAGATGGATCCGTTGCTGACTACTGAGCCTGCTTCTCCACTGGCTCCACTCAAGAATGTTCTAGAGGTGAGATGAGAGTGTACAAATTCACTGATCCTAATGATGTGAGTTCCTGAGTTATGCTTTTGTTTTGCAGAATGGTATGCATTCTTTAACTTCTATTTTTAGGATAGAAAAAAAATGTTTACCATAGTTTTGGTCACTCTTATTAAAGAGAAAAAGGGTAAAATGCCCTAGGTTCTGAGTTACGCCTGAAAAAAGAAATTGAGGTGCAATTTATTTCATCAAAAAGAATCGGGAAATCTTCCCAGTACGGTGTAGAATCAGGAGGCGAAACAGCAAAAGCAAAGCAGCAGTTGGAGGCCAGTTGTCAGCAAGCACCATGAGGTAAGCTGCACAGCGCTTTGAATCAGGTCAGGGTAAACAATAGGGGGCTATTCAAGGTTTGCCTCAAGAAGGTCATGAACAAAGTGAGTATTTGTGATGATGTTTGTCTCACCAAGAGCCAAACCCCAGACGTTGTAAGGCTACAAAGCTATCTCACTGTCTCCCCGTATCACCTAACCCAGCCATTCTCTGTGACATTTTAAATCGTTCTGTTCAGAGCAAACCTAATGGAATAGAGTATTCAAATACACAGTGCATTTGTGGACCATGATAAGCCGAATATCTGAATGGATTCGAAAGGCATTGAGAAAAAAACATTGTTATACTCATGATTTGCATTCAGGGGATGTTTTTGTAGAGTATTAGAACTGGGAGGGCCCAAAGAAATAGTAGTGGGCAGCCATGCAACACTTGTGACCTACTTATACTAAAAATTATGCATCGTTTATGTGTTTATTATACTTACATCATATTAAAACTATTTGGTGTTTATCTGAAATTCAAATTTAACGGAGCATGTGGTATTTTTATTTGCTCAACCTGGCAACTCTAGCAGAGAGCTTTCTTGCAGGCATCAGCAAACTCACTCTGTAGAAAAACTTACTGTGTAGGTTACTATCAAAAAGCCTATTCACCTATTATTTTAGAATGTTTAAATGTATTCAGAAATGAAACTATTGCAAGTTGTTTTTTTAAAGCCAATTTTGTATTCAAAACTTGGAAATACGGCAAACAGAGGAAAGCAAAGAGAGTCCTCTCAACATTACTTTGGAATATGGTTTAGCAAGTCTACCCGAGGATTACTTAAATATTTAGGGCAATGTACTTGTTTGTCTTGCTATCTATTAATGATTAAAGGGCCAGGGTCTATGAAGTTATATGTTACCTTGAGATATTTGTCCGGAAGAGATGCAAATAGTTTCTATCTGGTAGAAAGGAGAACCGAAAGGTTATTGCTTTGTAGGACATTAATTAGTTTTGTATAACCTAGATCTCTTATTCTAGCACGTTCTTTTTTTCAAATACCTATCAATACCCACTTCTTCAACTGCTGTTTGAGCCACTTTTGCCATCCTGCTGGGTCTCTTATTAGGAGTAAAAGACATCTTGGACATGTGTTCATTCTGTTTGTGTACGATTCATATTTTTAACTTTTAGAGAAGTAGCTTTGATGCCTTTGTGTAAGAAAGGGCAGTCATGAGGCTTGCCGATGTGCCTTGTGACTTTTCCAGCATGAGCCAAGCGACATGGAGAAGAAAGCCAGGTTTATGGAGCTGAAATTCAGTTTGTCTCTCTGCGTGAAGTAGCCGAGAACTAAGGACACATAACCGAGTGAGCATATCTGACCATCAAAGTCAACAGCAATGATTTAAATCTTCTATTTTCCCATATTTGACAGATTTCTACAATGACCATATGTTATATTTATGGTAAAAATACCTAATTTTTAATAACTTAATACGGGAAGAAAGCCTTCTAGGAACTATTTTCAAGGCTCAGAGTTTCAAGCCACGAAGCACCAGTAATTAAGAGGGAACAATAAAGGCTTATCTTTAAAACTGTAGGGGAAACCAGAGTGATAATAATGTGCGATTAATCACAGCTGAACATCTGGGGACTTCAGTATGGGATTCATAATAACCAACGGCGATGAGCTTTCCGGCAGCAACTTTTAACCCTTGGAGGAAATCACGAGTTTACCGTTTGTTTTGTGGCCAAAGCCATTCTTTCTAGTTTTGTCTACGGCCTAAACTGGGAGAGAGAAATAATTGGAAATGCTACGATGAAAATAGGAGAGTGATTCCTCGTGTTACTATGGTGACAAGAATAAATTGAATCCATTGCTCTGAAAAATTGCCCGCGAGTGTAGTTGAGCATTCCACAGTGGGTGTATTTGTTAAGAATTTTAATCTGTCAGCTTCCATCAAAATGGCACAGCACTCACAGAAATATTTTATGTCCGTACTTAGAGCTGGTTTGGATTATTTTAAAAGAAAGCAGTGGAGAATAAACAGTCATCACGACAGTGGAAATTTAAGTAATTTTCTAAAAGTAGCTTGTTGGGTCCAAACCTAAAAGCACACTATAGTTTTGTTTCCACCATCACGGAAAATGTCATTGTCAGCACCTGCTGAGCTCTGGGTGATTTTTCAGGTCATTAATAATCATTGGTACGAAACAGGACTGCAAAGGTCTGGTCTAGAAGCCAGAGGAAGTGGAGTCCTAATTGCATTCTGTGTAAGACAGTCATATGGGATTAAAAGAGAGTCAGTAAACTCCAGTGCCTCAGTTTCCCCATTAAATTGTTGGTTATGGGCATTTTATTAATGATATGATATACGCAGATTGCATTGTGTTGTTTTATGCATGTCTACTTCACAGCAACTCTTAACATGTTAGTATTATTATCTGACTTTGTACGTATTATCTCCTATGGTTTAACCAAGAAACCATTTTGTGTGGGTGTGCCTATTAACATCCTTTAGCATCAGTCATCTTCAGAGCACACTCAGGAAGTGCTGGACTAGAGACAAAGGCAGGGTCAGGTCATAAAGGACCGCGTGTGTTTTGCTATGTGATTGTGATTCTAGGCGGGCACCGCGGAACTGTCATGATTTGACCAGCGTTTTGGAAAAAGCTCTTTGGAGATGCATGGAGGATTGCTTGGGGTGGGAGAGACACGGAGGCTTGGAGTCTCTTTAAGAGGCTGTCTTGTCTTCCAAGGGAGAGATGAGGTGGGATTTGGATAGGAGTGTCAGAGAGGAGAGGCAAATCCTAGGAATGTTTAAGCGATTGAATCAATGGGGTTTAGTCATAGGTTATTTTCACTTTGCTGTGTAATCTAGCTCAGCACTGATGCCATTTCCAAAATGGTTTCCTTCTCTCCCTCCCTCCCTCACTCCTTTCTTCTTTCCTGCTCTCCCTCCTTCCTCCACCCCTCACTCTCTTTCTTTTCTCATCCCATTAGTCATGAGCCCCTGAAATGGTGTATTTAACCACCTTGGCTGCCAGAATAGCTTTTAAATATGCGCTTTCTTCCAGGATCCAGTTGGCTTGTCCTGTGTGTTCCTCTTGTGTTCTCTGATGAAAAATGAGCAAGAACTAGGCAGCTTGCTCTGATCCCTTCACACCTGTTGCTTTGGAATTTAATCTTCCGATGACTTTTCCAAGGTGTCGGGATTGCTTTCAAGTCTATGAGACAAGTAAGCAGGAAATGAAGGTGCAAACATATTCGCATGTACTGAACTCAGAATTTACTTGTTCCTGTGCTCTTTAGTTTTGGTCACTATTTGAAGGCTATTCTTTCTTGCCCAGGAGGAGGTGGTGTTGCATCGACTCTGCGGGGAGGTGGCTTTACGTAGCTTCTGGACACTGTGTCTCTGCCTTCCTCATTTTGTATTACCTTATTGGCAACACCTCCATCTAGGTGATGTAAATAAGTGAAATAAAATCTGATGCTCTTTTTCTACTTTCCCCAGGAAAGGGAGAATCAATCAGTAACTGAAATACGTTTTTGTGGTACTCTGAGATTTCATTTACTTGCGGTCTGCTGCGTGGGAATTCTCGCCGATGACTGCAGGCAGTTCTAGCGGAGAAACAACGGAAGCGTCTCCAGAAAGGCAGCTTTTCCCTTCTAAGTGTTACGGATACTCCGTCTTCACCATTAGAATTTTTAAATGAACCAGAGAAGAAGCGTGTTGTCCAACATGCCCGCAGAATCAATTTGGGGTTTTTAATTGGGGGAGCTTTCTCAGATCTGGAAAACGTATTGAAAGTTAAGGGTGAAGTAAAACTCGTCCACATATTTGACGTATTAACCTTTTGGAGAACACCACTGAAGACTTGCTTTTCATGTTTTTCTATGCTGAGGAGGGAGACATCTTGACAAAGGGGCCAAACCCTCTGCTGCCTGCATGCTGCGGAGCTGGTGATGGGCTCGATTTGTCTGCACGTTGACGAGGCCTTTTCAGGGAGCAAGGAAACCTGACTGTGTCGGGCCTTGCTGCCTATTAGAAGAGAGCCTAGAGGGAGTCTGGGGTGCTGTGCTGCAGAGTGTGACACTGGTTTGCTTTCTCCAGGCGAAGCAGGAGGATGCTAAGCTGTTTCTTGGACTGGATGGGCCTTGAAAAAGCCCAGCGAGCTGCTGAAGGGCTCAACGGAGACCTAGCTTGGAGAGGCCGCGCGTGACCAGCTAAAGGCTATGTGCTGAGCAGAGAGCTTTTAGCCGTTGACGAGCACAGAACAGGAGCGGTCAGCAGGCTCCTCAGCTCCCCTGGACCACATGACTCTGGGGTTGAGCGGGGAGGAGGCAGTTTTGGGAACACACACCGCCAGGATGCTGAGAACTGTCACTGAAGGGGGGACAGCCAACCATGTGCATGATTCACAGGTTTCGTCGGTAAGCTAACATACCCTGGACACTATCTGGAGCCCTAAAATTCTAGTCCTTGATGACCAGTATTATGGATGGAATTGTCACAGGTCCCCTTATGATCCTTACTGGCCAGTAGGAAAGGCTGGGCCTGACTGCAGCATCTCAGTTCATGAGAATCTGATACTCGGAGCTGAGTCACAAGGTTTGGTTCTGGGGGCCGAATCTCTGTGGGGTGCTTCTACATCTGAACCCCCACACAGGGGCCCTCTAGGAGTTCCCAAGAAGTTCTTTGCCACAAATATAATAGACAAAAGGTTAGTGTTCAGAGTACATAAAAACTCCTACGAATCAGTAGTAAAAAGACAATAGAAAATATGCCATATATATGTGTGTGTATGTGTGTATATATATATATATATGTATATATATATATATACACACACATACACACACACACACAATCGAATATTACTCAGCCATAAAAAAGAATGAAATATTACCATTTGCAACAGCATGGATGGAAGGTATTATTCTGAGTGAAATAAATTCGACAGGGAAAGACAAATATCATATGATTTCACTTACAAGTGGAACCTGAAAAACAAAATAAATGAACAAACAAAACAGAAACAAACTAAAAAATACAGAGAACAAAATGATGTTTGCCAGATGGGAGGATGGTTGGGGGAATGGGTGAAAAAGATGAAGGGATTAAGAAGTACAAATTGGTAGTTACAAAATAGTCATGGGGATGTAAAGTACAGCATAGGGAATATAGTCAATAATATTGTAATAACTATGTATGGTGTCAGATGGGGATCACTTCCTGAGTTATATAGATGTCTAGCCACTATTCTATGTACCTGAAACTAAAATAATATTGAACGTCAAATGTAATTGAAAATTTTTTAAAAAGTAAAATAAAGTGTACTAATATGAAAAAAAAAGACAATAGAAAGTCAATGGAAAAAAAATCAGTCACTAAGAAACACCCAAGAAAAATGGGCAAAAGACATGAAAAAGCATTTTGCAGAAGAGAAAACATTAATGGCCAATAAAGTTATGAAAAATGTTCACTGTCATTAGCAAGCTGGGAAATGTAACATTTAAAACCACTATGGGAGTAAGTTAGGCTCAAGTTAGGCTCAAGTTAGGCAAAAGAATCTAACCCAACTCAAGACAACGTTGTACTAGTCCAGGAAAAACGAGGGCACAAAGTATTGACAGTGATCAGAGAGACGGAGGGAGAGAGGTTTTGTCCAGATACTTTCCTGAGATGGGATTGTGAGTGCATATGATGGATTGAATATGGATGGTGAAGGAGAGATTAAGGTTGCCCTGAGGCAGCGATTCTCAACCTTCCCAATGCCGCGACCCCTTAATACAGTTCCTCATGTTGTGGTGACCCCCAACCATAAAATGATTTTCATTGCTACTCTATAACTGTCATTTTGCTACTGTGATGAATCGTAATGTAAATATCTTTTTGTTTTCCGATGGTCTTAGGCGACCCCTGTGAAAGGGTCGTTCGACCCCCAAAGGGGTCGCGACCCACAGGTTGAGAACCGCTGCCCTGAGGAATCCAGCTTAGTTGACCAGATGGATGTTTACACCGGTAACTAAGGCTGGAAATGAAGAAGGAGAATTTCCAACATGGCTCAAGTTCATTTGCTTTCTGGATCCATACAGTCGGTGTCACAGAGCAAGTGTAGGCCAGGTCAACACTGAACCCTCAGGCTCTGGGATCTGGCAGAGAGGCAGAGTTTATACGTCCTGCAGATTTCTCTGGCTTTTTTATGCTTCTCTGTGCAGTCTCGGTTTTCACCTCAGGGTGTGAAATCTAGTGGGGCACACTGACTAGAAATATAAACATGTCTCTTTCCTGTCAAAATGCTTAATTACAGCGATACATTATGACACAATTGGCCAGCCCGGTCTGTCAGAAAGGCTGAGGAACAAAAACGATTGTTTTAGTGTGGAGTTTCCAAGCTAATTTGTCAGAGAATTTTGGGAAGTCACAATGGGTAAAGTTTGTCAGAGGCAGCAATTAAAACTTGCCTCTGGATATGTCTCAGATGGGAGAATATTTAAAATCAGCATAAATACTGGACCATTATCCTCCCGGTATTGGAAGGAATCGTCACAAAAGACATCATAAAATTGTCTTTGTGTTCCCTACTGCAAAGAAGTAATAACGGAAAATTCAGAAGAAAAGTACATGAATGACATAAAATATCAAAATATGAAGACTCTGGTATTCTGGAAACATCATGAGAGAGGTCAGTTTGTTAGCATGACCATATGTAATTTAAGGTTTTTGTTTTTTTTATAACCACCGTTCTGTGATTTATAAATTTACTTCTGTAAAGTTCTCCTATAGATTATCTAAATTCTACCACATCAACTTAGCCATCTTTATTAAGTTATATGTTCTTATTTTAGCTTTGTCATCTAGGGCCAATGTTAAAAACAGCGACATGAACATTTCTGCACCTTTTGTAAGATTTTTGATGATACTTTTTTCTTTTGTTTTGTTTCTTCAAAGAAGGATTTACATAATCCCTTCTTTTAAGGATTTAGCACCAGCAAAAAGGAAATTGTTTCATTTCCTGAACTGTAAACTGATTGTGTTTTCTTTTTTGTTTTAGCAGTCAAGAAAAAAAATGACAGTAAGTGTAACAATCAATCACAGTAGATATTCTATTACCTGTAACAGCATTGCCTTGAATGGGTTCCATGAAAGAGAGCCCTACAAGGTACTCTGCGCTTAAATGCAATTGGGAAATACTGGATATCGTAGTTCATAATACATACTGATATACTAAAGGCTCAGAGAAGCCTGTAGAAAAGAAACCTATACTACTTTAACCCAATTCCCACCCCACCCCACCCCAGTTTATTTGAGGAGAGAAGCCCTCCCCCCCCATATAACATCTATTAACATGTCTTTGAATTGACATTCCATAAAATGCACATTGAAAAAGTTGGGATAAAATATACCTAACATAAAACTTGCCATTTTAACCATTTTTAAAGTACAGAGTTCGGCGACATTAAGTACATTATCACTGTTATGAAACCACCACCATCCATCCATCTCCAGAACCTTTTTTCATCTCCCCAAACTTTCCCTTACACAATAACGATCTACTACTCGCTCCCCCCGACCCCAAGCCATCATCATTTGACTTCCATGGAGAACAAGTTTTGGGACACACACATCCAACTGACAGATTTGAGTGGGCCCCTTTTAATGTGGTTTTGATTTAAAATTTTTACTTTATCTTTTTATGGTTTTGCTAGCTACCTCAAACCCCCTAACTCCTCTTAAAGATGAATAGCTTATACATTATAAGCAAATATTTTATAATTGGAGATTCACAATGCACATGAGCATAGTAAAGACGCTGAGGAAAGAGGCTTCATAAGACATTTGAAATGCAACCCCTTATAAACACTTGAATAACTTAACAGTAAATTATATAATCTCATGATTCCAAGGAAACTTCCCAAATTCTGTGGTTCAGCCAAACTAAAACATTTGCAGTTAAACATGAACATGTTCTATTGTGACTCTTGAGTTTGCATACACTGTTCCCTATGCTTGGAGACTCATTCCCTCATACAAGAAGAGTTTTCACTTCTTTTTTCATGTTTGTGTGAAACCCTGTTTAAACCTCTCTTACACTGTATTTTTACATTGCTATAATATTTGTCCATATTGCTCTGTCCCCCACGAGACTCTGAGGCCATGAAGAGCAGAGAAAGTTCAATATAGCTCTTTTGTACCTAGCAGATGATAGATGCCTAATTTAGGATTGTTAAATAAAATAATCTAGTCCAACCATCCCCCCAGTGCTGGAATAGTTTCTAGGACATTCTTGCCTAGGTGTTTCATCTATGGGTAAATATTTCTAGATATCAGAAAGCTCTGCCACATGAGACAACAGATTAATCTATGGACGATCGTGTGTGTACAAAAAGTCCTTTCTATAAAGACTAATCTGTCTTGAAATACAAACCAACACTAGTAGAACACAAATACATAATAGCTGATTTTTTTTTTTTTTACTGTTTTTCCCACTGTTGTATTTCTAGCGCCTGAAACAATCCTTGGCACAGAATACACACTCAATGGTCACTGAATAAATGGTGTCATACCTTATATTTAAACCTGAAATGAGCTGACCTGTTATAACTGTGATTTAGCACTCTTGTTTTAGCAAATGTATAAAACAAGGAAAAGGAATTTCGTAATTAGAAATGAGGGAACAAAAGTTTCATGAGTTGTAACTGATAAAATTTTATACCTAGAAAATCCAAGACAATTAACTGATACACAATCAAAATTAGAGTTTCATAAACTTGCTTGTTACGCAATAAATGTCTGAAAAAATTAATAGTGTTCTATATTCAAAAAAAGCCAATTAGTAAAGATAATAAAAAATTCTACTTACGATAGAAGCAAAATACGAAATAACTGGAAATAATCTTCATAAATAGGTAGAACCTAGATGAAGAAAATGACAATGGTAGTGAATAACTTTAAATATTTGCAAAAAAATTAAATTGTCTCTCTACCTATATGCTATACCAAAACAAATTTCATGTTTATTATTAAAGAAGTAAGTGTAAATGATGAAACTATTAAAGACCCAGAAGAAAACACGTGTAAATATTTATCAGATCTAGATGAGAGGAAGACTGTTCTAAACATTCATGCTTTCCCTCTAAGGTTTTGATTACTGTACATTAAAATGAAAAACTTGTATCAAAAAGTACCATAAGCAATAATATTAAAGATAAATGAAGAACTAGGGAAACCATTTTCCAATATAAGTGACACAGGAATTAAGTCGTGATTATATAATAAACTCTTGTAAGCTGGTAATAAGTAAACACTCGAACAGGAAGATATATAAAAACTTGAGTAAATTCCACATGGAAGAACTAGGGCGGCCAATAATCTTATGAAAACACCTCCAACCTCATTAGTAATAAAAAAAAAATCAAGTTAAAATAACAAGATACCATTTTTTCCCAAGAAAATTGACAAATTAAGAAAAGTAACATCCAGGGCCAGCCGAGTGGCGCGATGGTTAAGAACTGGCTTGGGACGCCAGAGGGCCCCGGTTCGGTTCCCACATGAGGGCCAGTGACACTGCCCTCTACAGCTAAGATGCTGAACAACAGCTCAACCTGGAGCTGGGTTGCCATGAGTTGATGGCAACGGCGTAGGCTGCAGCCCCTGTGGCAGTGGGTTGCCATGGGCTACCGTGTGTAGCCAGCAGCCAGCGTGAGCGGCCAGCAGCCGCAGTGAGCGGCCGTACAGAAGCCGGCGACTGATCTGCCTCACCCGGGAAGAGCGCAATGATGGTGCCAACTTGGGCCAGTGAAGCAATGTCCTCCACAACTAGACTGAAGAATAAAAGGACAGCAACTTGTCTGTTCCCCTTCCCCCAATTCCCCCAGCACTGTTCCCATCCCCCCAATTCCCCAGTAAAAATCTTTAAAAAAAAAAAAAAAAAAGAAAAGAAAAGTAACATCCAGGCCTGATAAAGAGGTAGTGACATGGGACCATCCTCCACGGTGACAGGTGTGTAACCTGCCGTAACTGTTCAGTAAGGCAGTGGGTGACAGGTGTTTCAAATCTTAAAAACGTTTAATCCTTTGACCCAGTATCTTTATTCATAGTAATTTGTCTTAAGGACCTTGTCTGTGATGCTCAAAGATACTCACCCTAGAATTATTTATACTAATGAAAAACTAAAAACAATAATAGAATATGGGCACTTTCATAAGAAGTATTTTGCACCCATTTAATATACTTTAAAAGAACATTCAAGGATGTGAAAAATATTCATTATATATTGTTTAAGTGAATAAATCAGGGTATATATCTAGGCATACCATAGGACCCCAATTTTGCAGTACATACACATATAATATACATACCTGTGTGTGCATAGGGAGGTAGAAAGACAGATTGGAAGGAGATACTAATGGTTATCTCTGGGTGATAGGATAATGGACAATGACTGGATAATTTTTTAAATTATCAAAATTAACTGTATTTCCAAATTCCCTCTAATAAACACACATTGCTTTCACAGTTATAAACAGATATATTAAAAGGAAACACACAGCTGTTCCTTAAATGAAATAAAAAAGTGACTTCTGAACTTGCCAATCTTTTTTTCCCTGGCAGACAACTGTGTGGGACAGTTATTATTTATAATCACTACAATGACCTTGTCAAGTGAACATATTAATATCACACATATTTTATATTATATTGTATTCATATTGTATCAAATAGATGATTAATATGGATGAGGACCTTGCACCTTGGAGAGATACAGTGACCTGCCAAGCAGTGGTCAGTGGCAGAGCCAGGATTCGAACCCAAGTCTCCGTGCATGTGCCCTTTCTACCGCCATAAACTAACGTCTGCTGGCTGCCACCTCATTGCAAAAGTCTGACACCAGTACCGGCCCCTGGGCGCCAAAGGATCCAGGCTGTCAGTTTCTATGAGAGAGAGGATGTGGGGGCTGCAGGGGTTCCCTAAACCCCGCTTTCTCCAGTTCAAAGAGGTTGACACTTAAGGATCGGCTGGAAGCATATGGATAATCTATTTCCTTTTCTCTATAAATCCTCTTGGGTCCCATTCCTTTTATTGATCATTAGCGGGTAGTGGATGGGAGTGGGGGCAGGCTAAATTTGTACCCTATTATTTTCTTCCCTAAGGAATCAGCTACTTTCACAGACCCTTTCTTGATTACATATGAAGCTGGTATTTGATTGTGAGCATCTTTAAAAAAAAATGTTCTTGTTGATGGTCATTTAATTTGTTCAATATTTGTCTGCACCTCAGACTGTGGGAGTCTGCCATCTAGTGGCTGAATGCTGATATTACTTTCCTCTTGGAATTCAATGTTTGGTAGAGAATTTCAAGGTTTCTCTTCTTTAGAAACTGAGAAAATTATCACTCCGAGTTGTACAAATAAGCAAACCTTGACAAGTTTGAACATGAATTCTATTGTATATGGACAGACCAGTTCCCTGATGTTACTGAGTCTCTAATGATTAAACTGCGCTTTTCTAAAAGTATTTAAATACTTGTGAGATTGAGAGGTAATGAGTGTCTTACAGGTTTCAGCTATGGACAGACCCAGTTACGCTCTAAATTCCTTCTGGTTCAAATACGATGATATTTCTCAGGACATGCAGGTCTAGGGGTAAAAACGGGGTCTCATTAATAGTAAAAAAAAAAAAAAAAAAAAGGGAAAGTGTTTGTCTACTTGCCTCTCACGCATTACCATGGGACCTTCCGTTTGTCCTTGACCCCTCTGCATCCCCAACTAGGACCGAATGTTCTAAGGCGGCTGTCTTTCCTGCGCTCTGATCACAGGTCCTTCTGTGGCACAGTGGGTTCCAGAGCCAGACCACCTGGATTTGACCTCGGGCAAGTCATGAAATTCTCTGTGCCTCAGTTTCCACATTTGTCATAGAGTTGTTGTGGTAATCACATGAGCTATGTGTAGCACAGCGCCTGACACACCTCAGTGCCACGTATGGGCTTGGCCATTAGGACTCTGCCCCGATGCAGTGTGCTAGGCTGTAGAGCCCTCGGCGGCCAGGAGGGCCCATCAAGATGGACCATCGCATGGTGCCACCTGCTAGATCTCACGGGGCTGTCTGCAGTCACACGGTGCCCATGCATGGCCAGATGGTGAGAGCCTCTGAGGTGGATGCTTGGTACTCTATTCTCTGACCAAAACTTGTGTGCCACATTCTGTCCCATCGGACCCCAACGGTGCTGTAGCATGCTCCCGTTGTCTTACTATTGTCATCGTGATGTTATAGCTTCCTCTCCCCAGGAGTCGGAGATTGCTGCCAATGTCTGCACACAGGGCACTCAGAGCGGGTGCAGCGCAGCGCTCGAGAACGCCGTCCCCCTGTGGAGGTAGGCTGCTTGGGCTCAAACTGCTATTTACCAGCTGTGTACCTGTAGGCAACGTATCCTGAGCCTTGGTTCCCTCATCTGTCAGATGGGGATAAAGATTGGTTCTTTCCTTATAGGGAAATACAGGGGTTTAAATGCTGCATCCCCCAAATTCATGTCTACCTTTTGGAACCTCAGGATGTGACTTTATTTGGAAATCGATGCTTGCAGATGGAATTAGTTAAGGATCTTGAGATGAAATCCTGCTGGATTTCAGGTGGACTCTCAATCCAATGCCTTGTGCCCCTATTAGGAGAGGGACACAGAGATGCAAAGAGGCCACATGGAGACCAGTGTGAACACGGAGGTGGAGACTGAGTGATGCCACCAAAGTCCCGAGATGTGGGGGCGGGGGCTCAGGAACTACAAGAGGCAAGCGAGGGCTGTTCCCTAGAGGCTTCAGGGGGAGCGTGGCCCTGCCAGCATCTCCATTCCAGACTCCTGGCCTCCTGAGCTGTGAGACAACACATTCCTGTTGTTTTAAGCCATCAAATTTGTGGTAATTAGCTACTTGGCAGCCATGGGAAACTGATACTGGAGGTTCCCAGGGCTGGACAAGTCACTACTCCGTTTCTATGATTTGATGTTTTTAGCTTCCACACATAAATGAGATCACACAGTATTTGTCTTTCTTTATCTGACTTATTTCACTTAGCGTGATGCCCTCAAGGTCTATCCATGTTGTTGGAAATTGCAGGATTTTCTTCTTTTTTAATGGCTGAATAGTATTGTATTTCAGAGAGAGAGAGAGAGAGAGAGAGAGAGAGAGAGAGAGAGAGAGAGAGAGAGCGCGCAAGCGAGAGGGGTTGGAAACCCCCCCGTTACCTTTTCTATGACCTCATTTTAAAATATGACCTGAGAGTTGACGAAAGACTGCGACATGAAAAAGGAACACCTGTATTGATTGATACAAAAATAATGCCTGAAGAAACAGAGATAAGACAGGGAACCAAAGACAAGTAAAATGACACATACCGATCACAATCAGCAATACCTTCAGTTGTATCTTCAGAGAGATTTGAGAAGATATTTATCTGTGTAGAAAATGTCACAAAAAAGGAACAATTAGAGAATGGAATAGCTTCTGGGAATTAAAACTATAACCGTCCTATCTGAAATTCAGTAGAAAGAAGGGGCCGGCTCATCTCTTTCCCCTTCCAATCCATTCTCTGTCCTCTTCTGCCCTGATGTGTACCTGGGAGACTGACGTCTATGAATGGCATTAACTGGATTTTGTTGCATCTGACTTCTGGTTGGGGTTGGCCAATGAAAGGTGTGGTGGGTGACTGGTGGGTGGCCATCTTCATTTTTCCCCAGGCTTCGTATATGCAAATTGGCCTGCTCACGAATTGGTGTGTAACCTGCAAACCAATACTCAAGCACCTTCACCCTCATCTGTGGCCAGGCACTGAGTGACGAGGAGTTTTAGTTGCCTAACATACGTATTTCTCGCTGAGGTTAAGCTCTCACACTGTAAAACAAGGGACCTTTTCATGGTCTAGTTAGTGCCATGCTTCGGCGTTTTTGCGCTGTTCCTTGGTGATTCTGCGGTTTACGGCGGCCCCCAAGCCTGGTGCTGAAACACCCAGGAAAGCTGATGTGCTTACAGAGGAAATCAGGTGTTAGATGAGCTTTGTTCGTGAGTTATAATGCTGTTGGCCTTGAGTTCAATGTGAACAAATCAACAATATGTATTAAATGTGATTATATTTAAATAGAAACACATCAAGCAAGGTTATGCATTAATATGTTGACAAAAATGTGACCAGAGGCTCGCAGGCCCCGAACCCTGCGTTTCCCTGGGGAGCATGGCTCAAAATCCACTAATCCAGTGTTCGTGGTGACTTTAGAACAGAACTCCTGTGAATAATGAGAAGCCGCTGTACAGGTCCCCCCCCTTTGCTGAGCTGTGGTTTTGGCTACGGCTACTTTTCTCCCCTGTGGCCTCAGCTCCTGTCACACAGCCCCTCATTCATGGCTACCGCCCTCAGGTTCCAATAACCTCACTTCCTCCTCTTGAAGCAGGGCCCGGTTGGGACCCCATGGTAGAGGCCTCGCCATGCCCCTCACCTCACCTTTTCTTGACCTATAGCTTAGCAATAGATTATCCCCCGAGGCTTCAGCTTGGAATGTCCCACCCAGTTCCCTGCTTCAGAAAATTATCCTGAAACTTATGATTAATACCTTTACGCTTATGGATCACAATCTCTATGGTCTAGCATTCTTCCCAGGCTACTGCCATCATTGTTCCCGGGTTGCTGATGCCACGGGAGCTGCCAGAGAGAAGGCTTCACGCAGAACCCCCCGAACCGCCACGTAGCCTCTGGAGGAACGCCCGGATTTTCCCTTAAATACCCTAAACTGGACTGAGGATGTGAAGGCAGTTTTTGGAGGTGTTAACCTGCTGCCTTCTCAGACCACCGATGTTCAGATAATAAATGCTTATTCTATGACCCAATTCCTGTGTCAGTCTTGGCTGAGCGGCACAGGCAGCACAAGCCCCGAGTCCTGAGCCCCGGACTGGGCTGGCCTCCAGTTTCATTCCCACCCTTTCCGGTTTAGGGACGCCAGTGCTGTGCACTGTGCCTGGCGTGTGGGAGCTTTGCTGTCCTTTGGTGCATTTTTAGCACTGACCATACCTCTGGAAACAGTTCCCCGTTTAACTTTTCTTTCGTCACCCTTTGAGTGGGCCATTGTTTCCTGCCAGGATCCTGATGATTTGGATGAACAGAAAATACACTGAAGGAATTCTCTCATAATGTGGAACAAAAAGGTCACGACAACCCTCTTGTTGTAACTCTTTATCTATACTGAGGACCCTAACAAACAAACAAAAAAAAGGGTTCAAACTGCAGTGAGACGCAGTGGTACTTTGGGTGACTGCAGGCTCTTTCTGAAGCTCAGGGAGATGCCTGGGGCTCCGCCCATTCCCCCTTTCATTGCATCTGCTGGTGGGGGGCAGGTGGGGGCACTCTGGGTTCCAGCTGCAGAAAGGGGAAAGCCATTACTGGCTCACACCCCGCATGCTGTAATGGATCAATAGGCCTGAAACACTAGGGTCTGTGGTAAAAGGGAGGGAGCAGAAGATGCTTTAATGGAACCAGGTCAGCCACGTTCAAAAGGAAGCAAGTCAAGTGTTCAGAAGTAGAGACCTGATGGCTTCAGAAAGAGCCGGGCCCTGCCCCCCCCTCTCCCCCACAGGCCACTGCCCACATCTCGAGACCATTAGAACTGCTCAAACCAACAGGGTCTCAGGCCGGGAAGGTGAACTGCGTTTTATACCAGGGTGAATTGAGTTGGGTGCTTTGAAGTAATAATTTCAGACATATGGGAATGAATGCAACCCCTTGGGGGTCACCGGGAAAGGTGAACTTTTGCTGGGAGAACTGCCAGTGCAACTACTTATGGGCTAGAAATGTCATCGGCACCTTTCTGCAAACCTGCCTGGGACGGCCAGTTTCTATATAAACGGGACACGCCACAGAGGCTTTCAGAACCCAGATGAAAGGCAAGGGGAATTTGAAGAAAAGCACTCCCAGAAACCATAAGGGCTTTGCAAACTGAAATACCTTTTTTTCTTCCCAGTCCACATCTTCATTCTTTAAACTTCAGATAAAAAGAATAGTTTTATGTTGTTTTTTTTTAATCAATCAGGTTGGTCTTGTACTTATTTCTAGCCTCTTATTTCACTTGAATTGAAGAAATATCTTTGGATGTTTTCACAGGGAAACATAAATTTTTTTTTTCAAAAGAAAGCCTTTTTCATTTATCAGGATTGTTACGGCTTACCAATTCAAGGATACAGGTAAAGGGGGAAATCTGTAAATAATATGTTTCAAATCTTGATTTAATGATGCAGAATTATATTATTTTTTCCAGTGTCCCTAAACTTATCTCTACAGTGGATACTGTTATTTCCAGACCTCCAAACCAGGCAGTGCTAAGGGAAATAGAGGCCTGTCTGGGAAAAGTGTACTGTGTTGCCTTCACTCACACTCACAACATTTCAACAGCAGACATGTGGGTTCAGCCTGGAGTCAGTACAGACGCTGCAGTTAAAGGCTCAGCCCCACAAGACTGCCCCACTTCGGACACCAACAGCAAGAAGTACTTCCCAGTTTACCCACAGCTTTGTCCAACTTGGCAATAAATCAATGGTTCCCAGGGCTGGTGGAGTGGCTCAGTTGGTTAAGAGCTCGCTCAAGAGTGTGAGCTCTGGGCCGGCCGAGTGACGCGTTGGTTAAGAGCTGGCTTGGGACACTGGCTCTGAGCAGCAGGGCCCTGATTTGGATCCCACATCAGGGCCAGTGACACTGCCCTCTACAGCTAAGATGCTGAACAACAGCTCGACCTGGAGCTGGGCTGCTGTGAGTCGCCAGTGACCTGCCAACAAGTGGCAGGATGGCTCAGCTAAAAAAAAAAACCAAAAAAAAAAAATCAGTGGTTCCCTATGACCCCCTCCTCGGATTCGAACGTCTGCTAGGACAGCTCACAGAAGCCAGCGAACACTGACTCACGTTTCCTGGTTGATTAATAAAGGCTATGATAAAGGGTGCAGGTAAACAGCTAGAGGAAGAGATAAATAGGGGGGAGGTAGGAAGGGTCCTGAGCCTAGGAGCTTCTCTTCCAGAGAGGAGCCGTGTTCACCAAGCCGGAAGCTCTCGGAACCCCATACTTTCGGGATTTTTATGGAGCCTTCGTCATGCAGGCATGATCAATCATTAATTCAGTCTCCAGCCCTTTCCTCTTCTCGGAAGACGGTGGGCGGGACTACAGCTCCAAGCCTCTAATCATGGCTGGTCTTTCTGGTGACCAGCGCCCACCATGAAGCTTTCCAGGACCCCAAAAAGAGTCACCTCGTTAAAACAGAAGCCACTCCTATGACCCAGGGAATTCCAAGGGATTAGGGAGCTCTATGCCAGGAACCGGGGGCAGACACCAATCTATATTTTTTCCATTATCTCACAAAGCCTCGATGTAAAAGTGTGGAAAGAGTCAGCAGTAACACCTACACTTTATCAGATCTCCAAAGGCACCACTATTTCGGGGCTTAGCATTGGACCCTCTTGTCTTTTCCCTAAGATTTACCGTCAGATATCACTTCTGTCCAGATGATTATGTATTATGTCCGTGATTTTGTACATAGGTCTAATCATATCAGTATGATTACATATGTGATGATTCTATATACATGAACCCCAGATTTACATCTCTGCCCCCATGTTCCTGATTTGTATAACCAACCACCTACTTGACATCTTACAAGTGTCTCGAACAGCATGTCTCAACTGGAGAGCCTGATTTCTAACCTCCGTCCTCCCAACTTCCTCCTCCTCCATCTTTAATCATTCCAGCCTAAAACCCTGGCATGACCCTCCATCTACAGTATAACAGAATTTAGGTTAATGCTCCCTTTAATATTACTTCGAAGATGATGTCTTCTTTTCCTCATATAAAATACACTTTAAATCTCATCCTCATGCATAAAGCTTTGTGTTTCTGATGATGTCTTTTGAATAAAAAATATCTAGAAGAAGAATCGGGCTCTCTCTGATTTGCTGGGCCCAGGGCAAAAGTATAAATGTGCCTAAATATTTAAAAGTTACAAATCAAGTAAACATATACTTAAGATGTTCTAGTCTTCTCTTATACTCTGACAAATATCCCTTCGTAATGACCTGAAATGGGAGGTTCCAATTCAGAAGGTTTAGATTGCGGGCCGGCCGAGTGGCGCGATGGTTAAGAGCTGGCTTGGGACGCCAGAGGGCCCCGGTTCGGATCCCACATATGAGGGCCAGTGACACTGCCCTCTACAGCTAAGATGCTGAACAACAGCTCAACCTGGAGCTGGGCTGCCGTGAGTCGCCAGCGACGGCGTTGGCTGCAGTCCCTGTGGCAGTGGGTTGCCATGGGCTACCGTGTGTAGCCAGCAGCCAGCGTGAGCGGCCAGCAGCCGCAGTGAGCGGCCGTCCAGAAGCCGGCGACTGATCTGCCTCGCCCGGGAAGAGCGCAATGATGGTGCCAACTTGGGCCAGTGAAGCAACGTCCTTCACAACTAGATTGAAGAACAAAAGGACAGCAACTTGTCTGTTCCCCTTCCCCCAATTCCCCAGCACTGTTCCCATCCCCCCAATTCCCAATAAAAATCTTTTTAAAAAAAGAAAGTTTAGATTGCTTCGTGTTCTGTGGACCATCCAGCGTGAGGCAAGCAGGCCCCCCAGGCGCTGGCCTGGGGCCTGAACCCCTTCTTCCTCAGCCCTAGATTTGTCTCCTGTCGTGAGGCGGCTTGTATGCCTGGGTGTTGACATCCCAGACTGCACACTCAGCTCCGGTACCATCCACACTTTGCTTCCCAGCAAGCACTCCCCGCTGGCTACCCTTTGGGTGTCCTGGAAACTGGCTTAAGGCCATTTTGGGCAGGGCATTCCAGAGTTCCAGGTACCTGGCATGTGATCTGGGAGATGGGGGACTTGGGCATGTTCCCTAATCTCCCTGGACTCCTGTGCAAGTGGGGGAGCCACACTGGCAGAGGGTGAGAAGACGGGGCCCTCTACAGTACGGGCACCTCTTCTCTAGCACCAAGGTCCGTAGGATGGCAAGTGCTGGCGCTAAGCATATGGTCATTTTCCAAGCTGTTTCCTAATTGGCTGGACCAATTTATATGCTTATTTGGTGACGAACACTGGCGTTCCCACAGGCCTGGTAGCTGTGTGACTGTGCAAGGTGACCAAGCTGTTTCCTTATCCATTAAATAAATGCCTTTTAGCTTTAACTGTCTATGGTTCTTGGAAGTCGAGCTTTATATACCAAGCCTTCATGGTCTGCATTTCTTAAACCTTCCTTGCTCTTTGCAATGTTCGTATCCAAACACACATGTGTCTCCCTGATATACCCCAAGGCTCATCAGCACACACTCCGCCAGGCCAGCCGACGGGATCCTGAACTCTGCAAGCTTTCTGCTAGCTTTACTGGCACAGAAAAGGTTAAGGAAAACAGAGGCACCTCACTTGCCACACAGGCAACTTGGATTCCACCTTTTAAGTTTCCCCGCTCCTCTAGCCATTTATAAGAAAATATACAGCTGTACACGAGGGAGTCGCCCCCTGTCTGCTTCCAGGAGCACTGAATCTTTGGTGTCTGTGGTTATCTGGGAGGTTTCATGACATTTCACTGCAAAGAGCTGCCCCCCATTTATCCTTTGCCTCACCTATTCTTCTTATGACCTAAAGGACAGTTTGTCTCCAAACCCAGGAACACTTGTAAGTAAGTCACTTGCTCTAAGAATAGAATTCTAGTTTCCTCAAGGTGGCACTGTAATTTTACTTCTGTTCACACAAACACTTCATCCCACCTGGAAATTCACACATTGAGACAGGAAACACATGATCAGTGAATGGTTTTGTGTTTAAGGTATTGCTTTTTAAAAATCTCTTCCTAACGGACCCGGATGGACATTCTATAGATAAACCAAAGCTAAAATTAATCGAGTGATCAGAAAAGAACCTAAACATTTGCTTAGAATAATTAAAATTTTTGAAAATTGTGATATCTTTTATTTCCATCAGCCTCTATTATCAAGATTGGTTATAGTTACTTAGTAAAAATTCAATTTTGGTGATATTTAGAATGTGGATAATAAGATAGGACTATTATCATATTTGATCAAACCACTAAGTTCTGAGTTTCATATGAGGAATATCTATTTTTTTTTTAATTGTTAGTTTCAGGTGTACAGAACAATGCAATAGTTACCCTTTTCACCCTCACAAAGTAACAACCCCCCTCCCCCCATCCACTGAGATTTTAATATTGTACTAGTTTTGGATATGTTTTTTCAAAAAATGAAAGCTCTAGGAAAATGTTTGCGTTTATCCTACTTTTCTTGTAAAATATTTGGCATTAATTTCTTTCTAGGAACAGAGAGGTCAAGTGATTTGTATACAATTACCCATGAAAACAAGGTGTTAGAGAATACAGAGTAATTTTTCTGAAAGATCCTTTTGTAAAGTAAATGCATACCCAATGTTAGCTATGACTCCCTTCATTTCTTTTTGTTTGGGGGGGAGGTAGAGCAAAGTTTAAGGGACAAATAAATAAACTTAAGTGTATATAATCTAAAAAAAAAAAAAAAAGAAAAGAACCTAAACAGACCCACTTTGCTATGGTTTCAATTCTCTTGTCTATTACGTTCATATCATTTAAGTACAATCTAAATCAAATTGGCGATTTAATCAGTGAGTATTTATTGCATCTAGATTATTCTCAGAGTGACTGAAATTTCAGCTTAACCGAGTGCGCTGCCCAAGGAAAGTGGGTGTCCGTTCCCCCCGGGATCACATCCTACTTGTCTGAAGACATAAGGCATCTTTGGTCAAAGTAGGTTCTGGGTGCCCAGTGTTTTGGAGTCTCCCTGAGTCATGCCGGACAACTTCAATGCAATTTCTCAAAGCAAATCTGAATCTCACATCTACATTATTGAACATCTTGCTGACTAAGCATATTCTACAAGCTATGTTCCCGCCAAGTGCCTGGGGAGACACGCAGCCAGCCAGCCGCCCACCGGTGCCTGTCATGCTAAGTGAGTCGAGCAGGGCAGTTACTCAAACAATATTAAATATTAACACTGACATTTTCCGCGGGCTGGATCTGTCATCTTGAATCCCTTTAGTGTGCGTGAGCTCCAGAAATGTCATCTGTTTGCAAGGCCACATGCTACTAGACTGCAGTTTCCTTTGAAAGTGTTACCAAGCTGGCAGAGAGGAGGGAAGGACCCGCTCCTCTTCAGATGGCTCTGAGGTTGCCACAGGTTGGAGGAAGTCCCCGTGCGAGGGGCAAGGAGGGGCAAGGTTGAGGAATTACCTAAGTGTCTGGGACAGGTCGGGGACACGGCTGGGACGCACAGCTCTGCCTCTCTAAAGTCCACCCTGCAGAGGCTGCAGCAGCCCTGGGAACCAGGACAGCCACACCAGTTGGGCTCTATAGAGACAAAACCACAGGAAAATGGAATCAGTTTTGCTTTGTAGGTAGAGCTGGGAACAGAACATTTGTGAGTAAAGTCTCTCAACCCTGTGTGTCCAGAAAAACTTTGAATCTGCTGCCTTTTCCGAAAGAGCCGTAGTTTAACTGTCATGCTCAATTTGGCTTTCAAGAAGACAATATCTTGTCTCTTCTGAATCAGCTGTCCTGGGGCCCCCGGGAAGGTGACATCAGCTCAGCTGGCTTTGCGAGAGCCCATACATGGCTGTGAGGTGCTGTGTCCTTGGTGGGGAGTGGGTGGGCGGTGTGGGTGGTGTGCGTGTGTTCCGGTTTCTTTTCTATCAGAAATCTGAGTGAAGCAGTATTAGAGTTTTGGGATGTCAATCTCCTTAGTAAGTTGAAGTTCATGCACCCTCATTAGGGCAGTCCTCCCCTGCCTGGGCACTAGTCCAATGACCGAACAGATGGTTGTCAAGACTCTGGAGACCAACAGTTTTATTTGTCCAACACCTAATAGAATAATATTAGAAGTAGCTCTCATTAATTCAGTGCCTACCACATTCCAGATTCTTTTCACTTACTGCTTCATTTTAACCCCCAACAACCCTATAAAGGCAAGTATGGTGTCTCCATCGGCTAGGGGAGGAAAACGAGGCATGGGGAGTTTAAGGAACGGTCTGAAGACACACTAGTAAGTCAATGATGCATCTGAAGTTCAAAGTCAGCTCCCACGTCTATGCCCTTTCTATTGTATCACGCTACCTTCATTTTTAGGTCAAACTTGGGATTTAAAAAGAGGAGGAGAGTTTGCCAGAGAATAATGCGATCACTCTGTGAATAAAGATGTTGGCTGAATTTGCAAACTAGTCAAGTGCCTCAGCTGATTCCAAGTATTCTGGGCAAGGTGGGGTATTGTCCGTGAGCCCCTCGTTACCAGGGAGCTCCTTGCTGTCCCTCTGGTCTGGCTGGGGTCTCAGGCCTGTGGCCCCCCACTGTTGAACTCTTCTTTTCCGTCATCATTGTTGGCCAGAGTTTCCCCAACCAGAGGCAGCACAGTTGATAATTAATCTGGGTCAATCTTTGCTGTGGGGCTGTCCTGGAGGGTGTTTAACAGCATCTCTGGCCTCTACCCACCAGATGCCAGTGGCACCGTCTCCCCCAGCTGTGACAATCACAATGTCTCCAGCCATGGTCAAATGTCCCCTGGGGGCCAACTTGCCCCAGCTGAGAGGAGCTGGGTGAAAAACACCCTCTGCAGGTTTTGTCGGAGGTTCTATCCATCCTTGACTGGCTTCTTCCTTTCCCCATGTTGCTCCCCCCTTTCTTGGGAGCATGTCCCCCATAAGTGGTGTGCAGAATATCCTCATCTCGGGGTCTACTTCTGGGGACCCAATCCAGGATGTACATTTGTTGCAAACAGAAAGAAAGCCCATGAGAGGATGAATAGCTCCAGGCAAGCTACTTAACTTCTCTGGTATCAGTGTAACCATCTGTAAAAGGAAGGTCCCTTTCGGTCCTAATACCTTGTGATCTATAAAGACGGAACCTCGGGGTGGTCTTGCTGTCCCCAGAATTTGCTGCCAGGGAACCAGAAGACGGAACTGAATCACTGCACTAGTCTCTGAAGAGAATGGAGACTAAAATTTGTATGGAGTAGGTTGAGAACCGTATTTCAGGCTCTTCCATGTAAGCTGAACAACTGCATTTAACGTGGGAGGGTCCTGTACCCCCTTTACAGCTAAACAGGAATAGGAAGTGCAGGAACATACTTGTGGGCTGATGTTTGCTGCAAAGAGGAGCACACACACCCTGGAGACCTGTCAGCTGGTTCAGTAACAGGGCACCAGAAAGGACTTCTAGGGTTTGGGCCTGCGTTCAGTGACTTGGGGGTTGGTCCAAGGAAGTGGGGCTTCACTTGGGACCGGCTGTGTCGGGGAGCAGCGGAAACTTGACATTAGATCATTATGTAGATAGCATCTACAAGGGGGCATGGCTGACTCGAGGCTGACGCTGTGCCAGGAAGAGCAGCGGTCCCCCCCATTCACCAGGATGGGGGATGACTGGTGGTTTTGGGGTTTGGACAGTGGTCATGTTTTTGTCTGTGTTCAGACACGACTGTGGAGTGGCCTTGCTCCTGTCTTGTTCCCGTGTCTTCCCACAGTGGTCGGACGGGGTGCTCTGGGCAGTGGCCCGTTTTACAGGAAAACACCGTGCCTACCGCTGAGTGCCGGGCCGGCTCTCTCTTTTCTCTCTTTTTCAAAACCTTTCATGTGGCCCTCACTTTTGAGGAATTAAGATTGACCAGCGATGGTGGAGAAATTTGGGAGGATGCAGTAAAGTGAAAAAAAAAAACAACTTAATTTGGGTGGCATGTTTAAAATGTACATTGTTGTCCAGGATTATGAATCATTATATTAAATTTTGTGGATTGGTGTTAAACATCGCTGAACAACAGGAAAGATTTTGACTTGACAGGGGCAATTGTGTGAGCCCGTTGGGGCCTAGAAAGCCACCAGAGTGATGTTTCCTTTGCTATTGTCCAGCCAAGAAACACACACACACACACACACACACACACACACACACACACACACACACACACACCC
>NW_017731820.1:1110639-1149587 GCF_001890085.2 Hipposideros armiger | reverse complement strand
ACACACACACACACACACACACACACACACACACACACACACCCTCTACCAAGGGAAAAATAAAAAATGGTGTCACTGGCTTTGTCTTCAATGCTCTGTCTCCTCTGGAGGGATTAGGCCTCACCTTGAATCCCTTTGTAATTTCCTGCTGACAAGACACTGAAGAGACTTATTTCCTGCAGTCACTAGGGCAGGAGTGATGGTGTCCCCCGTGGGGCAGACTAGCAGGACCTTGCTGTGTAGGGCGTTCTGGGTCGTGGGTTTATTCAGAGGAACCCTGCCTGCATGGCTTCTGATCTGAGGATACACCAGAGACATTTTCTAATTTCAGAATAAAATTTAAATGTGCAAATAAACTTGTCAGGATGTGCAACCTGAGGCTCACGTAACCTGAAATGCGGTGACCAAGATAACAAGGCGCTGGCTGAGGCGGGATTTCAGCCCTGGTTCTGACCTGGAAGCTTCTAGAGAAAAGGCAGAACATCTGAGGGACGGGGCTTTCCCAGTGGAATGGCCAAAATTGGACCTGTTCTTCTTATAAAAAAATCTAGGTGCCTAATGACAGGAACCTGAAGTCTTTAAACGTGGGCTTCCTGAAATTGGTGGAGATAAAACCTGCTTCCTTACCCTACAACGAGAGGTGAGGTGGTCAGGTAAGTTACGTCGCTCTGAGAGCACAATAATTACACTGGTAGTTTCAGAATCAATTCAATTTACCCAGTGGGAGCTAACAACACTGGATGTGCAGGAAAGGTGCGTTTCCCTGGTTTTGGGGGGTGTGGGCCAAGGAGGGCTGCTCCTGGCAATGGTGGTGGCTTTGCTTTTGCTTCTCTCCTGCAGTGCTTCTCCCCACGCTGCCATGGGTTTGCCCCTGGCCTTGCTGGGCTATGGGTCCCACGCTGTCTTGTGCATTTTGCTCAATGTGTATCTGTGTAGATGTGACTTATCCCGTGACTGGTCTTTCTCACCAGCCGTCCTGTGGGTTCCTTTTAAACATGTGGGCTCCGCCAGTCAGAACTGGGTTCAAATTCTGGCTCCCCGACTTGTCAGAAGTGTGACCTCGGGAAACAGTGCTTCAGACCCCTTGTCTCTAAAGTGGGAGCAGTGGGGTGTTTGCTAATATGGGGGCTGTGAGGGTCAAATGAGACGGTGCCTTGAGACCTTAGCACATGCCTGGAACATGATAGACACTCAACGGCTGTCTGCTTTTTTCACTTACGTAAGGATCACTTTGAGAATTCAGAAGCCCCATGTGGGAACAATACGCTGCCCTCGCCTCTCCAACTTCACTGCCTCCCGCCCACGTCATCACTTCCGCAGTTCAGCATTTCCTCGTATTTGCCGGGCTAAATCCTACCAAGCCTTCAAGGATCCCTTATAAATATATATATTGTTTCCCATGAAACTTTTCCTGATAACCCCACCAAAAGACAACATCCTTTTCTTTGAGCTGCCATTCCTCTCTTACGAGCTCTAAAAGTTTATTTTAATAAACATAATCACTAATATAGTAATACCTTGGTTTGCGAGCATAATTTTTTCCAGAAACTACTCATATTGCAAGACATGGCTTGTTTACCACGTTAAAATTAGAAATGTTTGCCTGTCTTGCGGAACACTCGCAAACCACGTTACTCGCATCTAAGGTTTTACTGTATATATGGGACCATTGCTACCTACTAGGCACTTTTTTTAAAAAAAAAGATTTTATTGGGGAATTGGGGGATGGGAACACCGTTGGGGAATTGGGGTAGGGGAACAGACAAGTTGCTGTCCTTTTGGTCTTCAGTCTAGTTGTGGAGGATGTTGCTTCACTGGCCCAAGTTGGCACCATCATTGCGCTCTTCCCGGGGGAGGCAGATCAGTCGCCGGCTTCTGGACGGCCGCTCACTGCGGCTGCTGGCCGCTCACGCTGGCTGCTGGCTACACACGGTAGCCCATGGCAACCCACTGCCACAGGGGCTGCAGCCTACGCTGCCCCCGGCGACTCATGGCAGCCCAGCTCCAGGTTGAGCTGTTGTTCAGCATCTTAGCTGTGGAGGGCACTGTCACTGGCCCTCATATGTGGGATCCGAACGAGGGCCCTCTGGCGTCCCAAGCCAGTTCTTAACCATCGCGCCACTCCGCCGGCCCGCATCTCACACTTCTGAAGGTCAGTGGACCTCCGGGTCCCCATCCCTCCTTGCCCTCAGTCTAGCCCATCCCAACCCATGACACCACTGTGAAACCCAGGATTCATCTTAGATCCTTCTGCTTATTTCCACACTTTGTATCCAGCCCAACAGCAAGTCCTGCTGTCTCTACCAACAAAATATATCCTGTGTCCGATCACTTCTACAGTTAACACTTTATTTCAGGCAACCATCATCTCTCGCTTCAGCTACTGGAATAGCCCTCTAATTAGAGTCATTTCATCTACTTCGGTCCCACTAGGAAAGGTAAATATGTTCATGTCACTCCCTTGTTCAACATCCTCCAATGGCTTTCTGCAAACATTTATACAAAATTGTCACCATGGCACCAAGAGGCCCTGCATGACTTGGCCCCTTCCTTGCTCACTTCTCCAGTTACCCCCGTTTCCCCAAATATGCTCGCTTCTGCCCCAGGGCCTTTGCACTTGCCATTCCCTTGCCTGGAAGACTCAGAGAGACCAAGCATAGGAGAACAGTTAAGTCTTTCTTGTGCCATGAGTTTGGGCACATGGGGAACTACGGGGTCAGAGGACCCAAGGGACTGTGGTGGCAGGATGAGGGGATACTGTCCAGTTTGGGATCTGATGAGAACAGGGTTTCTTCCCACTAAGCTGGCTTGGTGACAGGCTGACTGGGACCTGGTGGGATACCTTCTATCACCAGCAGAGGCCAGCAACAAACAGAGGATGCCACGAAAGCAAGCCTGGAATTTAGGCTCCACATTGAGAAGCAGGAACCCTTAACGTGAGTATAAATCTGAACTGACCAAATTTACCAGAAAGTGACACGTTTTCTGCTCCCAGGCAGCATGCAGGGCTCCTGATAGAAATTAGGCTCGACTATACTTCTCGCACACCCGAGTCTGTGACCAGTGCAGATTCAAACCTCTGCACCCAAATGCTCATGTTCTTTGGGACAAAGCGACGTGGCTGCTGAGCTCGCTGTCCTGGCCGCTCAGTCCCTTTGGGTCTATCCTTGCTTGCCCTTTCCCTCAGTCCCTGACACGTGACGCAGTGGGTCATGGGTTTTCTGATGATGACATCCCCTCTTCAGTTTTGGGTGAAGCACGTGGGACAGGACCTAATTTTTTTTTTTTTTTTGCCAGCCCCAGCAAAGCCCGCCATGCTGACCACATCCACTGTCTTTGTGGTGGGCTCCAGTCCACGGCAAACCATGAAAATGAACCTTCCCCATTGCCAAAGGCATTTAAAATGGAAGCCCTGTCACTAACGTTACTGGAAGGAATATGAGGGCACCCTCTCTCTCCTGCATGTTGATGGGTGGAGAAGGCCCATCACATTCCGGCAATTTCACTCAAGGTATAATACTTTGTGGTTTGTGGACCCAGGTCCAATCTGTGGAGTCGGGGGTGGGGTGGGGTGGTTCCCCCTTCTCCCCCCACACCACCAATAGGCAATTCTCAGACACCAGCTGGGTGTCCTACAATTCAACTCAATTCTCACACTATCGACTCGGAGACAGCATCAGACCCCACAGGTGACGGGTTCAGTCCCACCAGACTGCCCGTCCTCGCTTCAGACACCAGTCACAAGTCCAGGTTGTTACCTGTGCTTCTGACCAACCCCGGCTGTAGATTGGAGGTTCCAATGACCCTCTCCTTGGGTTTAATGTGTTAGAGTGGCTCACCAAACTCTGAAAAACAGGGAACTTGCTAGACCACCAGTTTATTATGAAGGGATATGTCTTAGGACCAGCCGGGTGGAGGAGGTGCACAGGACACGGTATAGGGAAGGGGTGTGGCGCTTCCTTGTCCTCTCCAAGCTCACTGCTCTCCCCAAATCTCCACGGGCTCAGCCCGGAAGCTCTCTGAACCCTGTCCTTTTGGGTTTTATGGAGGCTTTGTCACAGAGACAGCCACCAGCCCCTGCCCGTTCTGGGAGGGGGAGAGGTCGGACTGAAAGTTCCCGCCCACATCATGTGCTTGGTTCCCCCAGCAACCAACCCCCATCCTTAGGTGCTCTCCCGAAGTCACCTCTTAACCTAAACCCAGTTGTGATGCAAAGGCGTTCATTCTGAATAACAAGACAACCATCTCACCTTTATGGGACTGAAGCCATTTCAGAAACTGAAGACCAGAAACCAATTATTATAACCAAATATATTCCTCTTATCGCTCAGGAAATTAGTAGCTGTGAGCCAGGAACAGTGGACGAGGACCAAATAAGTGTGAGAAATACATACAGTAAAACCTTGAATTGTGCGTAACTTGGTTTGCGAGTGTTCCGCAAGACGAGCAAACATTTCTAATACATTTTAATGTGGTAAACGAGCGATGTCTTGCAATACGAAGTAGTTTGTTTCCGGAACGAATTATGCTCGCAAACCAAGGTATTACTGTTTGCTCAAATATATGTTCCTTATAAATCGCAATATCACAGGTGCTCTGTTTGCCCACAAAGGTTAGTCCTTCCCCTCATTAACTTGCCTGCTGGGGACTTCGGAGGAACCAGTGTCTCTGTTCCAAAGACATTGTGTAGTTTGTGTGCGACTCACATTTCCCCCAGTGATGAATCCTGACCTTCCCTCGAGGGGACCTTAGCTCTGCCCCAAAAGGAAAGCGAGCCCGAAGGTTAAAACTCCTCTGCCATCCTGGGAAAGGTGCCGTTTCTAGGAGGTATTCAGGCAGTGTCTGCAGCTAGCACCACAAACAACATTTGAGGATGAGATGAGAATGAAATGAAGCCAGAATTACTCACGGCCAGTCTATCAAGAGAACGTTCTCTCTACATATTTATTTTTGCAATAGCATTTTGATAAAAAGGGAAATGTGGCCACCCAGGGTCCTAACTGGCCCTCAAGTCGAGCCCCTGAGCTTTGCAGCCAGGACGGGGCTGTCTGAAGGCGGTACACGCCCCTAGCAAGCGATTTAGGACAAAGCAGCTTTGAGTGACAGGTCCATAAACCTATAAAATGGGACTTGGCCACATAGCTGTAATTTTTCTATTTCTGTTCGGTACAAATTTCGTAGACTGTCACTGCCGCGTTGGAGAGCCGGAAGTGATATTAGAAGTACCTTGCAGCGCGGGGATTTTGGGTACAGGGGTCACAGGAGGCCACAGGGCTCCTGAGGGGCAGCGTGGGCAGGAACCCGGGCACCAGACCTGCCACCTGGGAGCTTCCTAACCTGCCTGAGGCCGTTTCTCCCAGCACTTGATTCCTATCAACCGAACACACAACCTCTCGCCACGCAAACCACCTGGCACTCTGCCTTTCCTGGATTTTCAGAAACACGTGAAAAGCCTTCGGTCCCCTGTAGCCTCACAAGAAAAAAACAGAAGCCTAGAGAAAGACCTCTAACCAGGCCATCTCTTCGGATGGGCTTCCTTGTTGGCCCTGCGATGTTGCGCTTGAGAAACGGCAGTTGCGGAGAAGTTACCACCACAGATTAGGGCTGGAGGGGAGGGGGTGCGCTCACCTTTCCGAAGGAAACCTCCCTCAACGGCGCACCGGAGCCAGGACGCCAACTGACGGGGTTAAAAGCACATCCTGGGTGTCTGCTGCCTTTCCTCGCAGCCCAGAGCGGGCTGCTCCCAACTCCTGCGCAAGCCCGTCCCGGGCTGGGCCGGCCGCGGCCCGGGGAGCGCACGTGCGCGTGAGAACCGGCACCACCTGGGCCCCGCCGCGCCGGCGTCAGGGGCGGGAGGCAGGTGCAGGCCCTTGCGGCTCATTTCTGAGCGGGACTGCCCGGCAGGAAGCCGGCCTCAGCCATTCAAGGGGGTCACGGGGAACTCTCTAGAACTGGGACGCCCTGGTGCCTGTTACGGGAACTGGATTTGTGGACGGAGAAGGAAACCTTGTCGTCCAAGAAAGGTGTTTCTCTAGAAAACAGTTCCCAGTCCGTCCTCCACAGTGGAGACCACAAGGAAATATTTTTTATTGTGGCCTATATATATATATATATACATAAAAATTTGCCATTTTAACCATTTTTTAAGTGCACAATTCAGTGTCATTAAGACCAGTCACGGGACGCCAGAGCCCCCCGGTTCGGATCCCACATATGAGGGCCAGTGACACTGCCCTCCACAGCTAAGATGCTGAACAACAGCTCAACCTGGAGCTGGGCTGCCGTGAGTGGCCGGTGACGGCGTAGGCGGCAGTGGGGCTGGTTGGCAGCTGGCATGCACTTTCATGAGTTGCATGAGCCGCCGTCAGCAGCTGTCCAATGGCCGGGGAGCGACTGCCTCACCCGGGAAGAGTGCAATGATGATGCCAACATGGGCCAGTGAAGCGACGTCCTCCACAACTAGACTGAAGAACAAAAGGACAGCAACTTGTCTGTTCCCCTTCCCCGATTCCCCAAGCCTGTTCCCCTCCCCCAATTCCCCAATAAAATCTTTAAATAAAATAAAATAAAATAAAATAAAATAAAATAAAAGCTGTGGTCCTAAAGATTTGGTAAGAAATTGTCAGGTAAAGGAGAGGAACAAGGGGATTCCAGCCAGAGGGAACCATCAGATGGCAAAGGGGTCTGGGGTGGGGCTATGTATGTGCGTGTGTATGAGTGTGTGTGAGTGAGTATGTGTGTGTGTGTGCAGTACATGTGCTGGTAGTGTTGGGGTGTAGATACTGGGAAATACTGAGGCATGCTTGTGGAGCAGAATGGAACAGATGAGGGGTTGGGAGATTGGGAGGGCAGAAGATAGACTTGAAAATTAGAACAGGCTATTTAGCAACACCATGAATGTTGAGAATTTAAATATTTGATCAAGCAAGAAAGCCAACAGCTGTAAATCACCCCCTTGCTTAAGAATCTGTCACGGCTTCTTGCCCACAGGATAATAAGCAGTCTGGCTTTAATTCAAGTCTCCTCACCTTAACTCACCACCATCTTTTCTGCTGAGCCCCACCCAACTACCCTGGCTCCCGCCTAGCTGCTTTATCCTCAGGTTCAAAAACACATCTCACTCTTATGACATGAGACTTTCCCTGACGAAAATGCCCTTCTATTCAGACCCTGCCCAGCCCAAGGGGCCTCCTCTGCTGGATTTTCCCCAGTGGGTCCATCTCACATTGACACATCTCTTTTCTGAAATCAGCCAGGCATCCTCAAAGGCTGCCAGTGGGAGTGTGAATTGGTGCAAATTGAAAAACAAAAAATTACCAAGAGCCTCAGAAGCAATCTTATTCCCACAGGGAGTCCTCAAAGGACTAATAACATCTGAAAAGCTATTTACCCTCATTAGTAATCAATGAAATGCAAATGAAAGCAAATTAGATTAATATTCAGATAGCATTTCCCACCTCGTAATTTGGCAGAAACAGAAAAATGCAAATGCTCAGAGTTGATTAGGGTATGAAGAGTGTAAACTGGTAAAATCTTTGGGAGGACCCTCTGGCAACGTGAATCAAATAAATACGCTCGTACGTACCAGTTGTTGGAGCATCCCACTTCTAGGACTTTATCATAAAGTAATGATGGATAAACACAATATCTATTGATAAGTATGTTCTTTGCAGCAATATTTCAATAGGGAAAATTCAGATACTATCTAAATGTCCAACAATAAAGTAAAATAGCAAAATAGGTAGATGATCAAGTACAAGTGGGTACAGCCAGAACACCATGCAGCCATCAGAATGATAGAAACTAATTAGTGATGTGAAATGTGACCATGTTCTATTGTTAAGTGAGAAAACGCTGATCAAGGAAGAGTATGTGTGATGGTGACTCCTCAAGGCTGAATTGTGTTCCCCAAAAAGGTACATTAAAATTTTAACTCCTGGTACTTATGATGTGACGTTCTTTGGAAATGAGATCATTGCGGATGAAATTAGGCAAGGTGACGTCATCCTGGGGTAGAGTGAGCCTAATCCAATATGGCTGGTGTCCTTATAAGAAAGAAGAGACACAGAGAAGAAAGCCGTGTAAAGATGGATGTGACGACACAGGCAGACGTTCGAGTTATGCAGAACAATTTTCTGCTGTTTTACGACATCCACGTGTGCAGTCATTTGTCACAGCAGCCCTAGGAAACTAATACACCCATATGTCAGATCTTATTGTAGACAAGTGTCATTGCAACTGGCCACAACTCAGTTATTTCTGGGTTCCCAGTCAGCTGGGGACACAGCCAGTCACCCCCGCCTCAGCCCACAGATTTGTACTGAGACTGGTTTCCTCTGGGGGATGGACCCACCTCCCTACCAAGGTCAGGACATGGGCGGTGTTAGAATAGTTGCTATGCGACCCACTGTACTAGAGGATATGTCTTATCCTGATCTGTGCTGGGGGTGAGGGCAGGGACGTGCCTTTTGTAAATTCTAAGTGCCACTACAGGACTTCCATGGGTTTGGAGGTCCATAGGATTCCCATAAACGTGCTCTTGAGCGTCAGTGTCTTCCAGGATGGGGGTGGTCATTGACCCACGGCTACTTTCCCTCCATTTGTATTAGAATAGTCCAAAGGCCCCCGTGGGTCACTGTACAAGCTCTTCCTCAACACTGGGTCCCAGCAGTATCCAGCACTTGCTGAGCTACCCGGCCCGCTTCACTAAAGCGTCACTATCTTTCCAGCTGCCTTTCTTCACTTGCCTTCCTGGGAGAGAATTCCCTTGAGTCTGCTTATGCTATTGGGTTGTCGGAAAAGTCATGACGTATCTTTACTATGTTTTTCGTTGCAAAAATGCGTCATGACTTTTCCGACAGCCCAATAGTTAATGAATCTTTTCCCACTGAATGCAGCTCCCCATTAAAGGTGAATCCAGCTCGTCCCGCAATGCCCAGACCAGCACCTGTCTCCATGTCTCCCCTAAAGCCCTTCTCTTTTGTGGGCTAGTGTTTGATCCACCAGGCACGGTGCTGCCCTTGTGCACTAATGGCCTGAGATGTTTCGCACCCCCAAATGTTGGGTCCCCCATACTGGGAATTGATGAGTGGTAGTCTCACCTAGAGAGCTCTCCGTTATCTATGAGTGGGTGGCATAGGTGACAGCTGTTTTTTCAAGAGACATCCTTTGGAGCTTGTTAGTGATTACGTCTGGACATGGCCAGTGCGGCAAACCACATTTCCAGGAAACTCGTCATGTGACCCAATGGCTGCTGTTGGTTTCTTTTCCTCAATTGTTCCAGAAAATAGTTGTCTTCTTGAGAAGGATCAATATGTGCTTCCCTCCAAATCAATCACATAATAAATACAGTGCACGCGTCAAGGCAAGCGAGTTTGATTCAGAAGAAAGTCAGCTATCTGCTTTGCTCTCTTGGCTGGTTGTGTGTTTTTAAAGATGATTCACACTGACTCATTTTTCTTTCCCATATGTCCCGGGCTTATATTTTATAACACCAGACGAGGATACCAATTAAATGTTAGAGTTCGCTCCTGCAGTGCTTAAACTGGAATTCGTAATGACAGGTCTGGCAGTAATCAATACATCTGCTACACTTGGAGTGATTTAACGGGAATACCATGGTGACTGCGTGGAATAAAAGCCAATGAGCTCTGTAAATTTTATTTAGAGGACTTATAACCTGATCCTTCAGTGATATATCACAGAAGCTTCCTGTATTTTTGACAACGCCCAAGGCAGGCTTCCAGCAAGACCGTGATTTAACCAAGAACCTTTCCTTTACGATGAAGTAAACATAGGCGTCACCTGCTCTCCGGCCCAGTGTCAGAAATACCACTTTTGCAGAAGGCTCTGCCGGTTCCACTTAACACCAGTGAAAAGTAATCGCTTCACAATTGATGTCTGATATTCCATCCACAAAGCAGAAGTCAAGCTATGCGGGAAGTCACCTGTAGTCAGTCCAGATTTGAGATAGCAGCGTCCCTCCCCCACCATGAGCTCACTTCCCTGGAAGTGGTGGCTGTGACTTACTGGCAAGATGGGAGAAGCTGCTGGTGAGCTTAAGGCAGGGAGGAGGCCTGCTCCTGAGCAGCGATCCCACAGGTGACAGTGTGCAGCAGGTCCCTCATTCTTGCCCCTCAAACAACCTCTATGATCAGGCTTTGCTGGCATGTTTCTGCCCCTTGGCTGCAGCAGCCTGTGGCTTGAAGTAGGGACCTCAGGACTGGTGAAGTGTCCTGAACTTCTGGTGTTTTCCCTCCAACTAGTGGGATGCAGGTGTCCTCTGAGGGCTAACAGTGACCCCTACGGGGCTGGGCTGGGCTGGGGAGGAGGGTGGACAGTGATTGAGGGGCGATGCAGCCTGGGCAGAGGAGCACAGGACAGGGTCCTTCCCCACTGGGTACCCTCGCCTCACCGCCAGCCCAATGGGCCTCACCTCCCTCGGTTTCTCACAGGCACGTTCCTTTTATTTCTGTAGCGTTTCAAGGTTGCATAAAGGGAGGGAGCCCCCAGCCTCTGCAGTTTTCCATCCTGTTATTGTTTGCTTGGGATGGTATGATTTTGGCCAAGCTTCAGAGTACTGACATGCCTGAAAAGAGAAGACTAAATGATTTGCCTCTGAACTCAAACACATAAACGTCCCAAATGATTCTGCTTTCCACCATGAGGTGCCTTAGAAGGACCCTCTGTGATGGGTGATTTTATGGGTTCACCTGGCCAGGCTCTGGTACCCAGGTCTTTGGCCAAACACTAGTCTGGATGTTGCCATGGGGGTATTCTGCAGATGGGGTTAACATTTACAGTCAGTTGACTTTACGTAAAGGAGATTACCCTCCAAAATGTGGGTGGGCCTCATCCAATCAGTTGAAGGCCTTCAGAGCAAGAACTGAGGGTTCCTGGAAAAAACAGGAATTCTCCCTCAAGACTGTAACATACAAGTCCTGCCTGACTTTCCAACCAGCCAGCCTGACCTATGGAGTTTTGGACTTACCAGCTATAATCACAATCAACGGGCCAAGTCCCTTTAAATCAATCTCTCACTCTCATTCTCACATTCTCTCTCTCTTCTCATTTCCCCCATCTGAAAAGAACTTTCAAGTTGTTTCTGAGTCTCTCCAGCTCTGAATTTGGTCCGAATATGTGGTAATGGCTCTCAGTCTGCTGG
The DNA here is from genome assembly GCF_001890085.2 of Hipposideros armiger. Lineage (NCBI taxonomy): Eukaryota > Metazoa > Chordata > Mammalia > Chiroptera > Hipposideridae > Hipposideros > Hipposideros armiger. Next base: position 1,138,423 of record NW_017731820.1, on the reverse strand, counting down.
GTGGTGTTTTCTCCCTGCCTTCTCCCAGACACACTTACCCTCTCAGTGTCTAAAGCTTCAAGCTCATTGTCCCCGCAGGGCCTTTGCACCAGCTATTCCCTCATCTAGACTGAGGCGCTCTCATTTTTGCAAGGCTCACTCCTCTTCAGTTCTCAGCTTCACCGTCCCCTCCATAGAGAAGCCCCCCTTCACCACCCGTCCAACTTAGCTGCCCAGTCATGCTGTCACATCACCCTGCCAAAAGGAATTAATTTCCTGCCTAGAAATTACATTTTCTTGCATGTTATTTAGTTGCCTATTATCCTTCTCCTCCCACTAGAACCTAAGTCTCCTGACAGCAGGGCTGTGTCTGCCTGTGTTGTTCTCTGGTGAACCCTGATAATCCAGGATAATGCTGTGAGCATGGGGGGGGTACTCCATAAATATTCATTCCATTGACTCCTTAATCTTGATTTCCCTTTAAACGCCCTGTGGTGGGGGAATTACTGAAATAATCAGTCACTTTGGGAAGATAACCACATGTTGGTTTTGTTTTGTTTTGCTTGCAACAATTCTTACTAGCTGACCTCTAGTTTCCCCCTCATTTGTTCTAAATGTGCCCTCTTTCTGGCTTTCAAAAGCTGCTCCTAGCCCGGATACACCAGGTCTTAGTGAGCGAGTTCAGGTTTCCCCTCTCCATCTCCTTCAGGACTGAAAAGCTTGCCCTGTGTCCCATTTTAGCTACAGCCCTCCTAGACTTAAGAATTTTATCTTCCAACTTCCTCTTTGCGCACACAAAATAAATCCATCATTTTCATCATCGTGGCCTTTTTCGTCTCTGTCACATCTTAATTTACATTTTATAATGTGAATTTCTATTTTCAGAAGAAATGACTAACTTCCTCATGCTTCGATTCCGGGGACTTACAAACGTGTTTGTTTCCTCCCTGTGGTAAAGACTTGGCATGTGTCTTTCCTCTCCTTGTCCTAAGAGATTTTACTTACCACTTACCCAGAGGACAAATGACGAGGAATGGGGAGATCATGGAAACGTGACCAGAAAAAGAACCCTTGCCTTCTCTTCCTGGTGAAACGGCTTTGAGCTGTGGTCCAGTGCAGGCATGTTGGGCGTGTTTGTGGAGGGACAAAGGGTGCTGGTAGGAAGGAACTTTTGGTTACAGGGATCACTTAGGTCAGGTGTCACTGACCTCTGTGACCAAGGAAAGGTGAGCACGCGCTAATGATGACTCATATAATACTTGCTTTAAAAGAGTTAGCTTTCATACCTAGGTTCATTTGGGAGGACACAAACCCTTTCTCAAAAAATAATAATACAATTATTTCCTCTTTTCCATGTCCTGATAAGTTCATCCCGCCATGTTATGGCCGACAAAGAGTCAAACGAGATGTATTTTCCTCAATGTGCCTTTCGCCCTGCAACGCCCCCTTCTACCCTCCCCTGCCCCTCTATTCCCCATTCATTAGACAAACATCACCTTATGCAAAGTAAGGTCACTGTTGTGAAACTTACCGATGTTGCGTCCACGCGGTTTGTGGGAGCTGAGGCTGGAGGAGGACGTTAGCACGTGTGGCTCTAATGCTTGTTTTGCCGACGACAAACCCTGAACTTGGCTCACCCTTTAAAAATTGGTTTGTTATGAACTTTTAGAAGTGGCGGTTTTCTGTTCTCAAAGACCTTTTCGACATCCCCCCTGCATCTGTTGGGTCACATCCGCAAGCAGAATCACGACCAAGAACCTGAGGGCATGATGCTTTCTGAACGCGATGGCTCCGCACTGGTCTGGGGCTGCTTCCAGCAGAGAGAGTGGGCTTCTCCCGGGAACTCACACTTATTTGGTGTACACCTAAATGCTTCCCTGGGAATCGAGGAAAAGGAAATGGCTTCCCAATGCTAACAGAAGGCCAGAAAGTGGGAGCCGTAACTGAGGACTGCAAAGTTGTCTTAATGAGGACATTTAGAAAGAGTCACACCTCCAGACACATTGTAACCCTGTTACCTCGTTCACTGGCCTGGATCCATTTGTCACTCTCCAGTGTTACCCCTCATTCCAAACCAAGGCTCAGAATATACTCTGGACGTCACTTTAATCACATTTTATCAAGCTGTGTGTAAATTCACTCAAAACATGAAGCCAATATCCATTCAGTGACTTTAAGAAGAATGGGGGTGGAGAGGAGTCTGTGGCCAAAGGTGGCTACCAATGGATGCACCCATATAATACCTGTCTTTGAGGAGTGACTATATCTTCACAGCTTTTGCAAAGATTATATTCCCAAGAGATGGATACTTCAGGGCTTGGAGCTTTCTTTGCCGAAGGTTGCAAATTGCTTCTAAGAGAACCAAGTGGAACAAAACACAAACAATCGCTTTTAGGATAATTAAAACTATTTTGGATTTTTTTATTTTTATCAATCTGGTTTCTAATATAATTTTAGTTAAATGAAAGACATTCACAAATAATAGTAGGCATACATACATAATTTCCTTCTTTCATTCTAGATTACATGCTGTTGCTTTTAGAGAGTGAAATTTTGTGTTATTTCCCAGGGATGGAACCCTGATTTGACTTTACAGAAAGAATATTTAGCCCAACTTTTCACACCTCTAACCTCCGCCGTCACCATGCTCACTGAAAAAAATGAAAAACCCGACGAAGCAAAGCTCAGACTCAGCAACACTTAGACCTGCAGCATGGCCTATCTGAGAAGGGCCTCCATGTTTGATGGCCATCTCAGAAGCCAGCATTCGCTGTCAATAAACTGAGGCTTGGAAATGGTGCAGACCATCTAAGCAGACTATTCTTTTTTATTTTTATTTTTTATTAGCTGAGCCATCCTGCTACCTGTTGGCAGCTCAGCAGCTGCTCAGCTCGGGCTGGACTCGAACTGCTGTTGCTCAGAGCTCAAACTCTTGAGCGAGCTCTTAACCAACTGAGCCACTCGGCCGGCCCTAAGCAGACCTATTCTTAAAGCACCTTTTCATCTGGGAAGCAAACTTGTCAATGCACGTCAGACATCGGTACCTCTGTAGCCCTAAATCCTTACCACCTTCTGCCCAATAGGAGACGATCAGCTTGAGAACACGCTTTCCCTGACAATGGGTTTTACATACCATTTGTATCCACAAAACGCTGCTGGGACAGAAACCTGCTCTAATGTCGCCAACATCGTCATGCAGAGCCGGCAGGCTATGCGGAAAAGTCACCTTTTTCTGTGTGTTATCTTAGTTTAAAGCCAGTTTGATTGCACTGAGGGTGGGTGTAAGCTATACCCAGTGGGAACGTGGGGCTTCTATGCACATGGGGTTCTGATTTTTCTGGCTGTTGGCTGTGTCACCTCCCCCAGGGCTGAGAGGCTAACTCCCTGGCAGTCTACCCAATGCATAATTTAGCTGAGGTACAGCAATGCCCTGTAAGTCTCCACGTTCCTGGACGTGACCACGTGTTCTCTTCTGATGTGACAACCACAAGCCAGAAGGGAAGCTTGCCAGTAGGCTCCACTGACTTTGGCCTTTGTATTTGGTTTTCGAAGTATGCTACAGAGAAGAATCAGCACCTCACAGTTGTCTTATAAAACAGCTCTAACTTTAAATATGAGGCAAAGAAAGACAGACAGAGGTTCAGTGACTTGAGGGAGGTGACGTAACAAGGCAGGCAGAGGGAGAAAGGCTTAGGACCCGAGCAGCTGATTCTCAGGGTCCCCCCACCCCCAAATGTCATTTAAAAATGATGCGCGTTGGTTTTCAGCCCCCTTCAGCTACACATGCTGTTACTGTCTGGCACCTATTTCCGGGTCAGGTGGCTCTACTGGGCTTGGCAAGTTAGGACCTCTGTTTGGCGAGCTCACTGGAATTCATTTTGATGATTCAATTTGATAATTTGCTGCCTTTCTTTTTGAAAACTGCTTGATAGGAAGAGGGGGAAGAAGCTATGAAGAGGCTCAACTCGGCTGCCCATCGTTTGCAGGCGGGAGACATAAAGCGACAACCATTCATATGTTTACACTGTTAAGCGAAGGGCGAGGGGGAAAAAGAGCCCATTACAGAAGGAAATAAGCTTCCTCCAGACACTACGCTGACACTAGGCTTTCACACCCGGGAGCTGTTCGCTTGCCCTCCCGTGCTTTCTGGGGCCTGCCTCGTGTCTTGGTCCCAGCTCGGCAGTACCTGAAGACCTCCTCTTTGGCTCCTGCCAGCGCTTCTCCTGCGCTCGGAACCTGCTCCGGTTAGTAAAGGGAGCTTGTTTATGACATAGGGCAACAGCACATTGGCCAGCGAAGGCACTCCAAACACTTCTTCCCAGCTCTGCAATAAAAACTCCATGTAAGGCTCTCTCTCTTTTTTTGAGCAGCTGGTTGAAAGCCACGAAGGGGAAATATTGGGCTGTCGGAAAAGTCATGATGTATCTTTTTCTATGTTTTTCGTGGCAAAAATGAATCATGACTTTTCCGACAACCTAATGGCATCTGCTATAGCAAGGAGGGCCAGAGCAGAGCTTAACAGCAGTGCCACACCTCAGCTCTGCAGCCAGCTTCCTCGCGCCCTGGGGAGTGTGTTCTTTTGCGAGCTCAGAAGGGCACTGATTGCACGTTCGTCCTAAGTCCCCTACTCCTAGCTTCTCATAGGTGCCTGCTTTATACACACAGGATGTCTCCTGCACAAATAACCCTAAACCAGCCATCAACTTTCCCTGGAACTTTAAAACAGCTTCTCGCTTTAAAAATCGATTTTGTTTTTCTTTTGTCTGTTCCTATTATGCAAAGACGCTACCACTGGCCTATTTGTGCTCGACTGACAATGCACTGGGAAATGAGATGTGAAGGGTTGGTGGACGATGACTGACAGATCAAGACGAGGCACTGAGCGTGGGTCTTCATGTCACGACTATCTAGGCTGTGTTGCCCTAAACCTTCAAGGGAGGGAACTGGAAAAGAGTTGCTTTCTTTCCTTCACATACACAAACTATTTACCATTTAGAATGTTCTAGATAGGGCCGTCACAATGTTTAAAATTTGCCTTTTCAACTTGACAGTACATCAAAGAACCCCACATGGTAGTCATCTTGGTGACATAAGCAGCCTTTGTTTTCAAGATGTCATCTGTAAATGTTACCGTGTTCTATATTTCATCAGATTAAATACTTTTCATCTTTAATGTGTTTTATGGGAGAGTGATCAAGACCGCGGTAAGGTAAGGGTGCTCATGACAGTGCGTGGGGCCAGTACCTGGAAAAGGGAGTTCGGCTTCCCTTCTGCTCTGTTACCTTGACTTGACTGGGTTTACTGGTCCAGTGTCTCCTTTGGAATGCACCATGGGCCACCAGCAGCTCTGGCGGGGTAACATTTTCCCTACTCAAGAAATTGAGATCCTCCAGTAAGTTAGGCATATATCAAGTATCTTGAAAAGTATGTATACATAACCCAAACAAACTAGAATTTCCATTTTATTGAGACAGGCTATCAGAAAATACCATCAATACTTTTTAAACCTCATCTTATTTAGCAGGAGAAGGAAAAAGGTGATCATATTTAATTCCTCGAAATGTTATTAGAATCTAAAAAAATTTTTTAAAGTATTTATTAAGATCCTGAACTATAATGATCATAAGAAATGATCATAGAAATAATTTTTGTGTAATCTTGTAATAAATAACTGAAATTATTTTTTGGATGGTCCAATCTGAGCTTTGTCCCAGTGGTTTACACATACCATCTATTATTTTTAGATAAAATCGATGAGTTATCAGTTGGTCGAGGTTCCTGATTAAACTGAGGTCTGATTGCCTAGACATGTCCATTCTCTGAGAAGCAACAATCAGGTGCCAGGTGTGTGATGAGCTTGAGGTTCAAATGTATCTGCCGAAGAAGATCCCTGAACCACGGCAGCGTATCACTTTTGAATGGAACAATACATGGAGTAGGTGATTTAAAACATGGCAGTGCTTTCCATATGATTCCAGAGTAATAGAAAGAGTAACAGCAACCATCATGTGGCTTTATTGTGATGTGTCCATTTAGAGGATACTGTCTGCTAGGATTTTGTCACAGGGGCTTAAAAACCAGAGATTTAAAGCAAAATAAGAACAACCTAAAGGATGCAGTCATTAGAAAGTGTCCATACTCTTGCTACAACTATAAAAGAAACAGCAAAGAAATCGTAACATCTGGTACTTACACACACATATAAAAGGTAACCGTAGGTTTCAGGCAAAGGAAAGGAAAAATCTTTCGTAACAGCTGCTAGTTAATCTTTCGTCACCACGGATGTTACAGATATCAAAAAGGTCTAAGACTACACACATGGAACAATATAATCTGATAGAGTTCGATGACAAATAAAACCAACGGTCCCGATATGGAACTACTCGCCCTGGCTGTAAGTCTTCTCCGTTGTGCTGCTTACGTTCGTTGTCACTCAAAAGGCGCCTTCAATTGCTTCAGGCAGAAACTCTCAGAAAATTGGCATAGATTGTGGTCTCTTTGAAAACTGGCAAATAACAGGTCTTCTTTTCCCCATTCTTTCCTTCTCCAACTTATAGGACACTAAAAGAAACATTACATGAACATGACCTAGTAACTACAATAGCCCATTAAAAGTTGACTCTATGTAAAAGGAAGAGAATGCTGGAGGCCATACGTATGTGCATCAGCTTTTCTCAAGAAAAAATATCCACATTCTAAGGGCTCTGAAAAATGTAGAAAACTTGCCCTGTTACCATGGGTTTTTAGAACACCTCTAAACACACACAAAATATGACAGGTATTACCTACAAATTTCAATCATTGCTTAAACTCTAAAAGCATTTTTTTGTATTGTTTTGTTTTGATACAGAAGGGGAAACTCAGCTATAAAGAAATATTAAAAAGTATTTTTTTTGTGGTGATCAGTCTCAATAATCTGTTGCTTGCCTCCCCCAACTTGTGCTGATATTTTAAGGATGTGCTCAAGAGTATGAAGCAGGGTGCTTTCGTGCCTTTCCCTTCCCCCTGATAACTTCCCCCTCCCTAGCCCATCGCCAAATCGCCACCCCTCAGATGAGCCATTCCTTCTTGCTTTCATCAATGGTCTCTGTGAAGTTGGGGTCGTTGTTCATGATGGCAGCGTCTGCGCTCTCTGCCGACTCTGCTCCCTTTGCTTCGTTGGTGTGGTAGGTGCCCTTGTGACGGAACATGTACCGAATGAGGAAGACCAAGGTGCAGAGAATGGTGAAAATCACCACGGCGATGACCCCTGCAGGAGACAGGAGAGGTGCTAGGGGTTAAACAAACCTCACATGTCCCTTGTACACTTTTCTCTCTCACTTCACCATGGTTCCCTCCAGCACTACCCTCTCCCATATGAAACACAAAACTCCGAAACATCAACAACAACTACAAAAACTAATAGAAGTAGAAGGAGAATCAGACAAGTCACAGTTATACTTGGAGATTTCAACACTCTTCTCTCACTGATTGATAGAACAATTAAACAGAAAATCAGTAAGAATTTAGAAGACCTCAAAAACAGTATTGACACACACTTGACCTAAGGAAGTAATACTAATCCTACATACCTTTCTTCAAATAGAGAGGGAGGAAATACTACTCATCTCATTTTATGAGGCCAGTAGTATCCTAATACTAAAACCAGATAAACACATTACAAAAAAGAAAACTATTGAGCAATATTCCTTTTTAATAAAATTTAGCAAATCAAACCCAGCAATATTTTAAAAAGAATATATTATGATTAAGTCGTGTTAATTCTAGGAATGCAAGATTGGTTTAACATTAAAAAATAAAGCACTGTAATTTAACTACATTAAGCAAATAAAAATGAAAAACCATATGATCACCTCAATAGATGCAGAAAAAGCAACAAACTTCAACACCATCTATCGTAATGCCTCTCAGGAAACTATCAATAGAAGGAAACTATCCCAACCTGACAAAGGTCTATGAAAAACCTATACTACTTAATGTTGAAAGATTAAACACATTCTCCCTAAAACAGGGAACAATGCAAGCATGTCAGCTCTTGACACTTTTATTCACAATTATACTGGAAGTCCTAGCCAGTGCAATAAAACAAGAAAAAAAAAGTGTGCAGATTGGGAAGAAGTAAAAACTCTTATTCTCAGATGACATGATTGTCTATGTAGAAAATTCTAAACGAGATATATATATATATATATATATATATATATATATCCCAGAACAAACAATAAATTTAACAAGATCACAGAATACAAATATATAAAAATCAATTGTATTTTTTATACTAGCAAGAAACACTTGAAAATGAAAGTAACAAATTAAAACCATTTGTAACAGAACAAATTGAATACAGTTGTTCAAGACTAGGCTCCAAAACCTGTAAAATCTTTGAGAGAAATTAAAGAAGACCTAAATAAATGGATGAATATACCATGTTTAAGGTCAATATTGTTAAGATGTTCATTTATAGATCTAATGCAATCCTAACGAAAATCACAAACATTTTTTTGGTAGAAATTTGTAAGCTGATTCTAATTTTTATATGGCAATGCAAAGGACCCAGAGTAGCCAGAATAATTTTGAAAAACAAACAAAAGAATTGGAGAACTTATACAGCTTATTTCAAGACTTACTGCAAAGACACAACAATAAAATAAGCATGGTATTGGCTAAGGAAAGATCTATAGATCAAAAGAACAGAATAGAGCCCAGAAAACAGACATACACGTATATATGGTCTATTGATTTTTGCCAAAAAGTGCCAAGGAAATTATTTTTGAGGAAAATATAATCTTTTCAACAAGTGGTCTTGGAATAATGAGACATTCATTGGAAAATGATGACTCTGACCTTTATCTCACACTGTATACAAAGATTAACTCAAAGTGATTACAGACTTAATAATAAAAACTAAAGCTACAAAACCTAGCAGAAAATCTTCACAACCTTGGGATAGGCAGATTTTTTAGTTAGGATTTAAAAAAAAATCACAAAACTATGAAAAGATTAGAAAAATTGGACTTTATCAAAGTTGACATCTGCTTTTCAAAAAAAAAATATCAGTAAGAAAATAGAAAGGCAAGTCACAGACAGAGAAAAAGTATTCAAAATACATATGTCCAACAAAGGACTTATATCCAGAACATAAAAAGAACTTTTACAACTTAATAACAAGAAGTCAAACAATCCAATTAAAAGATGGCAACAATTTAGGCAGCCACCTCACAAAAGATTTACAAATGGCAGGATGCACATGAAAAGATGCTCAACAGTCTAGTCACTAAATAACTGCACATTAAAACCACAATGAGATACCACGACTCATCCACTGGAGTGGCTAAAATTAAGAAGGTTGACAATACCAAGTGCCGCTGAGACTGTGGAGCGCCTTGACCTCTCAGATATTGATTATGGGAATGTAAAATGGTTCAATCATTTCGGAAAAGTGTAGGGCCATTTCTTATAAAGTTAAATATCCACTTTCTCTACACCTAGCAATCTCGCTCCTAGGAATTACCAAAGAGAAATGAAAACATGTTCATACAAGACTTGTACAAGAATAGTCACAGCAGCTTTATTCAAAATAGCCCCAAACTGGAAACAAACCAAACATCTCTCGACAGGTAAGAAATTATAGTACATTCATACAATGGAATACAACATGGCAATAAAAATACATGGACTATTGATACATGCAACAATGTGGATAGTTCTCAAAAATGTTAGGTTGGGTGAAAGGAGTAAGGCACATGCTATGTGATCCCATTTATAGGAAACTCTAAAAGAGGCAAAAGTAATCTATGTGAGAAGCAGCAGATCAGGGGCGGCCTCTTGGCTGGGAGTGGGGCAGGGGGAAGGATGGAACGAAGAGGCACAGGGGAGCTTTTTGTGGATGAAAATGTCTTTTATCTTCATTGTGGTGGTGGTTATGGGTGCGCGAGCGTCCAAGGTCACTGACCTGTGACGCTGAAATGAGTGCATATTACACTTAAATGAAGCTGATCTTTAGAAAGCAAAAAAACAACGAAGACAAGCTTTATAGCAGAACTTTGGACAATGTGATGCAAGCAGCATTCTGAATGTCATCTAATTTTATAGTCACACACGCACGCGTATGTTTCTCAGAGGCGTCTGCCTTCTTCCTGTGGAAAAGAAACCTGTTGCCCGGGCCAAGTTGACTGGCTGAGTTTAACATCCTTAATATGTTTACAGTATTAGCTAGACTCAGAGAAAAAGGAAACACCTTTATGAAATAAGACGGAAGGGCAGCAGGATGATTGATATGGGTCCAACTACGAGGGGCCGTATATACCAGGGGGTCTAGTTACTCTGCAGTGTCCACGGGGAGAAAAGACGAGGATATCTTAGATACCGGGTATTCTGAAACCAGACTGGCACAGTCCTTTCCGTTTTTGTAGGAAGCTATCCTGGACCATTTGGGATGTGAGAGGACGAGAGGAAGAAAAGATAGGAGTGGATAAAGAAATGGCCTGGCATTGCCACAGGTTACCTGCTCGCGTATTTGGATGCTGCCTACCTCACCACTACCATTGTTTTTTTTTTTTAAAGTCTGCATTAAAAAGTAGCCAAGTTACATTTATCACAGTTTCTCCATACCTGTACTTGGCAATCTGAAGTGATATTTAAATAGCAAAATGAATAAAGTAAAAATCTAGACAACTCTTTTCTCCCCTATCTACTTTCCACAGGGGAGTAGCCACACGAAAGCCTATTTTGCACCTACCTCCAATGATAGCCGAGTTTCTGTTGACTCCATTTCTTATAGCTTGGCCTTGTCCTGGGTTATATGGGAAATCAGCACTGGCTGTAGAGAAGGAAGTGAAAAGGCAAGTGTGAGAGTCGAGTATCCCACTAATCCCAGATAACTGGATACCTCTCCTTTCACATAACTCATCATTACTTCCTGTTTCCCCCACTGAGATCTCCATTTGAGATGGAGCCACCTTGCTATCGGGTCCCGTGAGAATCATGGCCACACCTACCCCTGCCCTGCTGTTCTCCTTTGCACAAGGCCCAGACAAGCACTGTACCTGCTTTGGAGGAATATGAGAAAATAAAAAACCACCTGAGCACCTGCTCTGGTCCCACTGACAGGCAAGCCTATGTATTACACAATACTTTTCCTTAAGTTTGCCTGAAAGCTGCCTCCCATCCATTTTTATCCCACTCCTAACTGGTGGCACTGGATATACTTATAGATGAGCTTTTCACAGCTTACTGCATTCGTTTAAAAAGCAATCATCTCTTCACATTCATATTTTACACGGCTCTAATAGAACACTGGACATTTTGAGAGTGTATAAGAGGGTAATATTTCATAACAGTTGAGGAGAATATTAATGGCCTAATAAGTATTCTATTTCTTTCCCTATTATAAAAAATAAGAACCATGGCCAGCTGAGTGGCTCATTGGTTAGGAGCTGGCTTGGGATGCCAGCGGGCCCCGGTTCAGATCCCACATGTGAGGGACAGTGACACTGCCCTCTACAGCTAAGATGCTGAACAACAGCTCAACCTGGAGCTGGGCTGCCATGGGTTGCCAGCGATGGCGATGGCGTAGGCTGCAGCCCCTGCTGCAGTGGGTTGCCATGGGCTACTGTGTGTAGCCAGCAGCCAGCGTGAGCGGCCAGCAGCCGCAGTGAGCGGCCGTCCAGAAGCCGGCGACTGATCTGCCTCGCCCGGGAAGAGCGCAATGATGGTGCCAACTTGGGCCAGTGAAGCAACGTCCTCTACAACTAGACTGAAGAACAAAAGGACAGCAACTTGTCTGTTCCCATCCCCCAATTCCCCAATTAAAAAAATCTTAAAAAAAAAAGAATCAGTTGCATTAAATTTAGATGTGTCTCTAAGATAAAAGAAATTTCAAGCAGATACAGGGCAAACAGAGCCTCAAGTCTTTCCATAGGTCAGGAGAGCATCTATTACCATCCACATAAGCTGGCTCAGCTTCAAAAATGATTTCACATTTGTTGGGCTTCTGTTTGGGAAATTAAGGTTCAAGGTAAATCTTCCAATTGGAAGCAGCGCCTCCCACAGCAGATGCCTTAGTCTAATCGGAAGCATGGCTACTGGATGGCACCAATTAAATATAAAAAGTTTTATTTTTTATTTTGTATTATTTGGCATGACTAAATGTGTACACGCTCAGGAAATAGGTTTGTGTTATGATTCAGGGAGAATCTCACTAAAGAACTCAGTTTTTCTAAGGCTGATGGATTCCCGGGGCTATAGACTTCTAAGAATCCCCAGACTAACGACCAAAAGTAGGCAGGGCCCTGTCCCCTCCTTTTCCCCAGGGAATATGGCAACCCCACCCCACCCCCACCCCCGCAATGGGTGGCTTCACATTCTACCAGCACACGCTATGTAATCCCTTCTCTCTTAGACTTGGTATTCTTGCTTGGGACCAGGAAATTTCTTCTTCCCTAGAGGTATCCTATTCTACATAAGCTCAACCATCGGTACCATTCACACCTGAGACCTGATTAAAACCACAGGCGCTAGGAAAGGTATACATGGACGGGAGCTTAAATTGAGTCCCTGGACTTTTCAGACTCCCTTAAATCTTGAACTGGTGAATGTGGAAGAGACATTTCGGTGATATTTGCGTATTTTAGCTGGTCCAGTCCTCAATCTACTGAGACACGTAAGGAAATGGGCAGACCCAGAGCCAAGCACAGTGCCGTTAGCTCCTCTCCCACTAGCTCACTGCCCCAGGCCCTGTCAGGATGGACAGTATGGATTGATATTCAAAATTCCAAGTGTCGGCCCAAGAATGCAATGCTCTCGCGTTTATAGGCTGATCACACAATATTATAATAGATTGATCATAAAACTGTCCCTGTAGGAGTAAAACTAGTTTACATAAAATCATAACGTATTTTTAGGAACCTCGACTTTCTTCTTTAAACCTGACTTTTCTCTTCAGAGAAGTATTTTTAGTAGATGTGACAAACAAATTCACTCATTCATTCATTCAACAAATCTTTGTAGAGTGCCTACTATATGTGCCAGGCATCTAAGTGCTGGAAATACACAGTGGACAATAAAACAGACAAAAAATTGTTAGTGATGGGAACTTTCCACGCCTCCATGAAGACTTTGGTTTACGTAGTCCAAACGCTGATCTGAAGCACGGATACAGTTTTAGTCATGGCCTGACCCACCTACAGCGGACTGTCTGAAATTGCTGTGTAGATACCACGGAGTAACTCACGCACTCAGCAGAAACAGTGAGTCCGTTATGAACGTGCATGATCCCTAAGCCACCCTTCAAAGCTGCTTTTCAAGGGTGAAAACTTATGCCTTCACTGCCCACCTTTGGCACAGTTTCCAGGCCTTTTGATGTTGTAATTACGCTTTTCTGCATACTCTGTAGTCCATGTCCTTCTAAAAAGTCACCAAGCTTGGGATCAGAACCCAGGGAGGGTTGATTCCCAAGTCAGTAATCTTCCGGACATCTGGTTTGCCTTTCCTCTCTCTGTCCATCAAATCTCACCTCTTCCCTGAAACTATCCTCAGGCACCTGAGTGTACGTGTCTGGGCCTCTTGCCAGCGGCGATACACCAAGAGACATGCCTGAGAACCAGACCACAAACCTCATCCACGACACGGACTCCGTTCTGGTAACATACGTGCCCCACCCCCTACCCCAGATTCGCTAGGAGAGCAGAGCAATTTTAGAGGCGCTGGAGTATCAAGGAGCCTATATTTTGGGAAACATCCTGAGTACCAAAATAGGTGTTAGACATTCACAGTCTCCGATCAGCACTCTTCAGTCTGAGTGCTGGACAGGGGCCACACACCCTGTGTCCTTCCCTTGGCAGCTGGGGCTGCTGAGTGCCAGGGACAAGTTCTGAACCCCACCTTCCCAGAGAGGGAGACGTTACACAACCAAGGCCCCCAACGACCACGTAGGTTGTATATATGTGACAAATAGCAAAGCTCTAAATTCTGGGTTACGTGAAATTAGTCGTTATTTGGACACTTCCCTCACATATAAAACTAACTCGGGCCCAGGATAGTGAGTGGTTAGACATGGTGGAATCAGCCGAATGTGTTTCCTTCTACTTTGGGGTACACAAAGTCAAGTCAGGGACAAGCTGTTGAGGAACTATTAATAACAGCACTTCCTCCAAGGCAGGCCCTGTTCTGAGTCCTCTTCATGAGCAGACGCACTCCATTGACCTGTGAGCCGTGTGAGGTAGGCAACGCCATCCCACTTAGGAAGCTAAGACCTTGTCTGAGGCCCCACGGCCAGGAAGTGGTGGAGCCAGGGTTGGAACCAGGAATTATTTGGCTCCAGAAACCACCTTGCAAAAGGCTAAGTGGAACTGTCTCTGATGAGAAGTCCCCACTGTCTCTTAAAGCAACCAACGAGATTAGCCCGATTGTTTCTCTCTGGTTGGTGGGCCGTCTGGGGAGGCCGATCATATCTAAAGGCCTCTGAATGCGCTTGTCAAAAGCTGAGCACGAAGAGACGTTTTATCTGACAAAGGATAATCCCACATGACGACAGTATCAGTGGAACCATGCGGTAAACTAAGAACTCTGAACCCAATACCCCTGGTTCCAGATATGAATCCCTCAGGGGCCTAATCAACACAGGGAGAATGGTCTTCACCGCTTTAGAAACACACGTGGCATCGTGAATAGTGCAAATCGTGCTTTAAGACATTACTGTCGGAAGGTAATTTTTGATTGCATTTACAGAATGTGAAAAACTAACAGAAATTTCAAGGTAGGTACTGAAGTACAATAAACTGATTTAAAAGACAGTTTAAGAACGGAGTATTAAAAAGAGATCTGAATTCTTTTTTTAAAAATTTTTTTCAAATGAGTGGATTTAATTCTAGGTGGTACAGAATTCGGGATCGAACAAAGGCTGAACAGCAGCACACTGTGGCAGGATTCCGGGTTGGGTTTACTCTGCCCGTCCCGCTAAGGTTGGCATGGCTGGGTGAGAAGAACTAAAGAGACGAGTCACTGCATCACTATTTTTCAAAAAAGCTTCTTCTTAAAGGTACAACAGTCTCCAAGACGACACTGGGTTCTAGCTGTAGGTGGCAACAGATGTTATGGCAGGAATCCAGATGTTGAAACAGGAGTGGAATTCGCGCTCACCATTGTTCCAGGTTTCTTCTGCTTGAGGGCCTATCCCCTTCGTCCATCTCCATGGCTGCCTCTTGGGTTGTTTCCGGAGCTGCTTCTTGCCACCTTCTCGGCCGGACATGGCACCTGCCCCTGAGATTTGAATCCTAATCTAGCCTCCCATTTTTTTCTGGTCCCACTCAGCAGGTAGGGAGAAGATGGAATAATAAAGCCTTTTTTTTTTTAAAATACAGAAGATAAACGAGGCCGTTGTGGTTATTAATGTCTACGTTTCGAAATACATCAAGTGGCAGACTTTAAGCTCAGAAACCACATGTAAATAAGACACACATTTAAATGCACATAAAAATAAATTGAGATTATCTAACATAAAAGCCGCCAGAATAAAAGGCACTAAAAGCTTTAGGTTGTCATATGTCAGGGACAAAAAAAATTAGATAGGAGCTGACATCTCCTCGAGAAAATATCGCCATGGAAACCACTGGAGCTCCAGCATCTTAAAGTGATCGTTTGAAGACACTCCAACAAAACTGCTGCTATTAATTATAATTTAATTTAAATTGCCACATTATTTTTTTGCAGTGGGGTCTGGGCTAGATGATGTATGTATGCCTTTGTTCTTCCCAGCTTTGTTTCATTTCACTTTATTCTTTCCTTTCAAATCTGAGTTCGATGGCAGAAAATTATTACTTTTTTTCAAATAATTTGTTTTAGCCATTCACTATTGACTGGTATTTTAGAAACAGACATGAAAACAAATGGCTGTCGACAAAGATGCTGAAAGTACAAGGGGACACTTTCATTTTAAGAGAGGCTACTGTGAGCACATTTTCAGGAGGGAGACACTTCTAATGGCCAGCAGGTTTTATCCAGGGGATAATATGGGACACGTACCTTTGTGAGCCTCAAACTCGTGTCTATGCCTAGACCTTCCACCTCCGTTTCTACAGAAAGAGACCCTGCTGGAATTCCTGCTTTTGCATGGGGAAGAGGTTATGAATTTTTGGCTTCTGACTTGAGAAGTAAAACAAGCCTTACATTTTTCCCCAGCTTCTTACCAGAGAGGGCCAGCGGCAGCTGCTTGCATGAGTGTCCGATATCTAGCGACCAAAAGCGATTTAGGTGAAAAGAAACAGAAGAACGGAACTTGTCATCATCTGTTATACGTCTTGTTTAAATAATGCTAACTTTTATACAAAAGGACTGAATGGGCAGTTGATTTGATTAGATTCCCTCCTTCCATTTTTTAAAAAAAAATTTTTTTAAAAGCCAACTTCTAAACTGTCTCAATTGCCTTTCAGGAGAAAGATTTACTGACACTCCTAGACGAGGCTGACATTACATTCTTTTGTCGGAATAAGTATAAATAGGTATTTTAATAGGAAGCAAGTAGCTCATTATGGAGAGATGCTCAGGCTTTGTATAAACACCAAGGTAAGGCCCATGGGGTTCATTTTCATGTTAGACCGAGATCTCTTATTTCTCAGGTGGGCAAATGGTTTCTTCTTCCAGGTTAGTGGTAACTGTGGCGAGTCAAGCTGTCGCTGGATAACGTTATGGGACTCGTGGATCACAGATTGTTACCGCTGGCTTTTCGCCCAACAAGCTCGCTCTCTACAGCTGAGGAGGCGGCGAAAACGCAGGACGGCACGTAGGTTGGCGTCCCTAGCCAGCAGGCGCTAGCGAGGCTCGGTAATACGAGGGCTTGGACGCCTCATGCAGGACGCTTTCCATGCATCTTCTGTGGTTCTCCGGACGAACCTTGAAAGTCTAGAGCAGGGAGCCCCTGAACGAGGGGCTGGGGAGCCCAGGCGGCGGCACTTCCTGCTCCCCGGCCTGAGGTCACTCCGCTTCCTCTCTGCCACGGGGCCTTATAAACTCATGTTGACATTACCACGAATGCAGAAGCCCCAAACCTGGGGAACATGATACATTTGGGAAGTACCAGTCCGCGCCCTCTGTGAGGGAAAACACGGTTTGCAGGTTGCTGTCAGCAGCAGCAGGGTTCCCCCTCCAGGGGCTGTCTGTCCTACTTAAGGAGAGCCCTGGAGGTCAGGTGGGTACATGGGCCCCTGCATTGTGCAAATGGTGGGTTCTTCAGGCTTTTTTTTTTCTCCTTATGCTCATTCTAATGTGCCTTTAGGAGAAAACAAATAAATTCATTCCTGAGTGCTTTGGTTCAGAGCTTTCAAATAGCAAGGTGCAGACTGGCAGAGTGGCTCAGTTGGTTAAGAGCTCGCTCAAGAGTGTGAACTCTGAGCAAAAGCGGTTCGAGTCCTGGCCTGAGCTGAGCTGCTGCTGAGCTGCCAACAGGTGGCAGGATGGCTCAGCTAAAAAAAAAAAATTAAAAAAAAAAGACAAGGTGCTTACAAAGCACCTGGGATCTTGTTGAAATGACGCTTCAGGCTGAGTTGGTCTGGGGCGAGGCCTGGAAGCCTGAATACACACCTCTCTCAGCAGCACAGCTTTCATGGAGACCCCTGGTGGTTCCTATCTCCAGCTGGTCTTGTTCGTGTGTGTTTTAATTTAATGTGGTGCCTGAGAGGGAATAGAAATAATTCCTTCTGAGAACATGGTCTTTTTTTTTCTTTTCTTTTCTTTTTTTTCTGAAGAAGCATTTGTGTGCTTTCAATGATCTGCTTGACAGGCCGCCCCCACGGTTCCATTTCCTTTGGATCTGTTTCTTCATAGTGTTGTGAAAGTTATGCTAGGAACACTGATTTAATTCCTGAGCGCGATTCTTTCGAATTTTGAATGTAGGAGGGAAGAGTCTATTACTAATCAATGTGAAGAAGTCTAAGGAAAAAAACAACCAAGGAGTTTAACAAATGATTATCGTAGGAAAGGTCCTTGGAGACCATTCCTGGTTCTAAGCAAAAATACTAGTTCTCCAAAGCATGTATCAGGGTGGAAGAGTATTGTGATGGCACCACGTAGGCTCCTGAGGTTGTAGATGCATTCAAAGGCACATATGAGCGAGAACAGGGGTATTTTTAAAAATACTGGCTTGTTGGTTTTTCTGGACTTGATGGATGTGTTGCTTGGGAGGCTCCTTGCTGCTGGTCCTTGCATGGGTGGGGTTGTGTCGTGGCCCACGCAGGCAGCTCAGGGTGGAAAGCCTGAGGCCATCAAGGAGCGGCCTGTGTCAAATATCAAGAGAACACCAGAGCCACGGTCTCTCACTTCATGAAATGCTGGGTTGCAGCAGTGGACGCTGAGGAAGCTGGTGAACATTCCCATGGCACAGCGGTCTCAGCTAATGCAGTCTGTGGGTTTCTTACCGGCAAAGCAGTGCTAGCAGGGACCGGCTGCCTGTCTGTTGGATCATGGAAACAGCCTCAGTTTCTAAGGAGAAGGTGGTTGAGAAAATAACGATGGTAAGAAGATAATAGCAACCAAACAGTGAAAGAGCCCAGAATGCATCTGTAAAGACAGTCCCTGATGTGTTTCACCTTTTCTCCAAGACAGTGTTCAAGGATTGGCCCCGTTCATTCAATGACTGTCTTTGGGGAACCTTGGAGCTGATGCCTTCAGACTTGCGCCAAGAACACCTCCATCAGGCACTGTGCTGCGTCAGTTAAGGCTTTGAACTTCTGGAATTTATGGCTCGGGAGCTCAGTGAAAATAACCTTTTTATCACAGAAAATGTAGTCCAAAGATGAGTTGCATCATTTGTGAGAAGACGGAGGCCCATTCCATCATTTGAAGAATCAGGCAAGGATGAATTTTACTCCCCCTTTGTGAATTCCGAGTAAATTCAAAGGCCATAACTTGCCTCCTTTGGAAACAGTTGAATGTTCCTGATTTGTTTCTGTCATCATCGTATGTCTTTCGCGGTTGTAGAGCGAATAATAAAATGCATTTGAAAAAACATTTAATCTTCCGCTATCGCCTCTATATCTCAGTGTGCAGAAAACGTCGTCAGTTTTAGATGATGAATTTGCTCCCGCTCTCCACGGACTCGCTCTGTCAATATTCACCCGGTGTTGGCTTTGCAGGAGGTCTGTAGTGTAATTGCTAGTCCATCACAGTGTAAAATTGACCTTTTTTATTCTTATGTGTTCAGAAACCAGTATACAGATACCAGAGGAGGGTTTCTGGGAACACAGACGCACACCCAGATCGCAGCTCGGGGACTGGATTCTGCCCCACCGTGTGGTCTATTAGAAAAGGGGAAGGGGAGATCGAATGTAAAGTGCTTTTAAAATTTAATTCTGTACATATTTTAAGTCTTTTATCAATGCCCAATGTGGCTCTTGCTTTTGAAATACTCTTTTCAGCTGCAGTAGCACAAGTGACAATTTCTAATTCCAATCCCAGGACAATGGCTTGTCTTTCAAGGAGGCTGACCTCAGAAAACTAAATCTACAAACCCCACGCTAGATATTTGTTATCTTTTGAACTGTTCTCTTCCTGAATTAACCTCAGATCTCAAAAGACAAGTATCTTTGCTTGTTGGCAGGTGGAACGGCTAATGGGCATCAAAAAGAACCTGGCGAAACAAATTCTCCTGCTTTCTAAAGCTGCCCAGTGTCCCCCCCCACAGACAGGTTCCTCCTAGGTGCTGGGTCACATTGTGGTCAAGATTCTGTGATAAACTTCCAGCACACACCATGTGAGTCTGTCAGAGCTCTTCTTATTCATGTCAACAGAGTGTGAAAAAAAACAACTTAATTGGCTCTAGCCTTCCTGGGCATTTTTGATATTCCATATCAAAAAAGAGAAAGTGGAGAAAAAAGGGAAGGTGTGGTTAGCAGCAGGAATTTCACCTACAGGTATGCAAAGTACTTATTATTTCAGACTCCTGCATTGTATCTAAGGGACGACAGACGATAGGAAAATAGTTTAGAATAAAGAACTGGAATTCTTTTATGTTTAAACTTTATCATGGCGAGGAAGGAGAAACAGGGAAAGCGCTGATCTGAAGGGAGAATGCCTGAAATTCAGGTCTGATAATGCTATTCTCTGTATCCTTTTGAGCATCGTGCTGTAAACGCTGGGCCCATGGTTCCCCCGCGGACAGCACAGGGGGAAGCTCTGGGGATGGGGAGCAGCATCAAGAGTCTCGTGAGTTCCCAGGTGGTGCTCTGGGCAGCAAGGTGAAGCCAGCCCTCACTGCAGCCGCTCAGATGTTTACTGAGGGAGTGAGGCATTTATTTTCTGAGTCGCATTTTCCCTATCCTTCCAACGTGGCTAATATATCATACCACAGGGCCGGCCGAGTGGCGCGATGGTTAAGAACTCGCTTGGGATGCCAGAGGGCCCCGGTTCGGATCCCACATATGAGGGCCAGTGAACACTGCCCTCCACAGCTAAGATGCTGAATAACAGCTCAACCTGGAGCTGGGTTGCCGTGAGTCGCTGGCGACGGCGTAGGCTGCAGTTCCTGTGGCAGTGGGTTGCCATGGGCTACCGTGTGTAGCCAGCAGCCAGCGTGAGCGGCCAGCAGCCGCAGTGAGCGGCCGTCCAGAAGCCGGCGACTGATATGCCTCGCCCTGGAAGAGCGCAGTGATGGTGCCAACTTGGGCAAGTGAAGCAACGTCCTCCACAACTAGATTGAAGAACAAAACGACAGCAACTTGTCTGTTCCCCTTCCCCAATCCCCCAGCACTGTTCCCATCCCCCCAATTCCCCAATAAAAAATCTTTAAAAAATATATATATATCATACCACATAGGGCCACTGTCAGGATACAACAAAATCAAGCACTGACAGCACTTCTGCAATTACAGTTGCTTACAATTTTAAGCTATCTTTAGTTCTGTCTTTATACCCTTTCCAATTTTCTAAAAGTTAAAATTCCCAAGTAAAGTCTTGAAAACCACTCTTAGCCTTTTCTAAGAGGGTACTTCAAAAACGATTCATCTTGCTCTCTCTGTTTAAAATGACTGCATCCCACATTCACACGGATTTTTATGTACATTTCCATTTTTACATTAAGTTGATTTTACTTTTTTCCCCGCTGAGCCTTCCAGGGTTGTTCCTAGGCAGAAACTCAACAGCAGAAGCAAGAATCCACGTGTTCTTTCAACATTTCTGAATAGTCTGTGAAGAGCTAAAGGGAACCAACTGAAGATCCCCAATGAGTAAAACAACTAGTCACCTATTTGTTACTTGTCTTGATAAGGTGACTTCCTCTGCAGAGAGATGGCAGGCGTTGGGTGAAAACTTCATCTGGATAATGTTTCCTCAACGTTAGAAATCATAGGAAATGACACAAGGCCCCGATTTGCCAGGGTGGAACCAGCATTTCCAGGTGGGGACTGGCAGGGATTCCCTTGGGAGAAGTCACACCCAGAGATTCCAACAACCATCTTCCTGACAGGTCAGTACAGGAAGTGATGCCGGGTTCACCTGGAGGGCGTCGTGGTGTCTGAATGGCCCCAAGTGATGTGCAAGCGTATTACACAATGACTCTCTGTAAGAAGAGTCAGCACGGGGGCTCGAAGGCAAGGACAGACGCATGTATCTGTGACAACACTGAGCTCAAATTTACTTCATTTTCGTGAGCTTCTCATAACATTCCAGCACAAGAGTGAGACAAAAATGAAACTGTGACTTGTTGGAGTCAGTCGTTCTGCCATCAACAGAGAAGTCACCATAGCCACGTGGACACCTGTTAGTTACCCTGTACGTCCCCAGCCCCACGTGACAGAGACAGCAGATGAGAAGGCCCACCAGGCACAGACGGGGGAAGAGAGGCATCTCTAAGGATGGTGCCAGGTGGGGTGGGTGGAACACAGAGACCACTGGGAGACAATCCTACCCTCCTCAAAATCGACTGTGAGGGACGAAGGGAAAGAAAGGTGGGAGGCGAGGTAGAGGACACTGGGACTGCACGAGGAGGCCCACAGGGAGGAAACAAGGACCGCAGAAGCAGTCTCAAGGCTGAGTGTTGGTGACGCTTTTGATTTTTTCACAGTGTTGTTTCAGAGAGGAAAATAATTCTGGTTAGGAAAGAACAGACCCTTTGAGCAAAGGCAGTCCTCGACATAGTCAAACATATGGTGCACTTACACGGTGGAAAGTCTGCGGACTTAATCGTCTGACTTCATATGCTGCGACTAGAAAGCAGCACGTGGGAAAAGAGAATGGTGCACAGGGTATGCGGTGCTGGAAGGGGGAGTCCAACCCCAGCCCCTCGACCCGTCTCAATAAAAACTCTAGACATAATCCCAATGAAATGACTGGAATCCCAAAATCACACAAGGAAAGTACATAGGCAAGGACAGGAAAATTCTGCAAAAAAGAGAATGAAGGGAAATTAGCTTTATAAGATATTAAATGCTATTATAAAAGCTCAGTCATTACTGCAGCTGGGTACTGTCTCATGAAGAGTCAGATCAATGTGGCAGATCAGGGAGCCCAGAAGTAGACTCAAGTACAAAGGGCAATTTTAAATATGATCAGAGTAGGAAAGGGGATGAAACCTTGACCAACAGTGCTGGAACAACTGGTTGACCAGTTGGAAAAAATAAAGTTGAATTCCTATCTTACTCCTTCCACTCAAATTTTAAGTGGAGTAAATATATAAAATTTACAAATAAGACAAAATCATTAGAAAAAAATGTGGAAAATTAAAAAAAATAATTTCTGAATGGAGAAGGCATGATACAAACCCCAAAAGCCATAAAACATTTTATAGTTCACCATGTAAAATTAAAAAATTTTTCACATGAAAAAACCCCCATAAATTAAAAAAAAAAGAGATCAAACTAGGAAAACATTCAGATGTAGTAAAATACTAATTTACTTAACATATAAAGAATTCTTATAAATAGTAAACGACCAACAAATAGGAAAGAATATAAATATATACATAAGCATTTGGTCAAAGAATATATACAGGCAGTTCATGGAAAATAAATACAAGTGACTTATAAACACAAAGATACTTAATCTCACTCAAAATAAATGAAATAAAAATAAAACAATAGAATTTCATTTTTTCCAAAGAAAATGTAGCAAGTTTAAAAGAATATTATGATGTGCTATGTTGGTGATGGTGTGGTAGAGGGGAAGATACTGATACCTTATTGGATTGGAGATACTGTATCATTGGAGGGTGATATGTAATAGCTATCAAAATTAAAAATACATCCCTTGACTCAACAAAACCATGTATACAAAGCTATCCATTATGGAAACAAGAGATGGGAACAACTTAAATGACTATTAGATAAAAATCTAGCCAAACATTGCATTTGACTTAAGCTATACAAACATGCTTGTTACTTTTGCAAAAAAGCAGAATTTGGATCATTTGCAGTAAATGTGCACATTAGAAAAAGGGGGGATATTAATTGTTCTTTGCACTTGAATAAATGTGGACTGTGTTTGGTTACTGAAGAGCACAAAAGGTACCAAGAGAATGAAAAGATTAAGTATCAGAGATTAAACGTGTTAATCATGCAATCTTAGCATAATGATGAGAAAAAGGATCTGCTCAGAAATAATTAAGATGTCATCATAAGAGTTGGAAAGATTATTTTAAGTGCTTGCAGGTGGTAAGGAAAACCAACTACCAGCTTGTAATTATGAAGTCAACTGAATAAATATATGCAGTTTTAAATGTTCATCATATCCATAACTCTTTTGCACATGAAGATATAAAAATATTTTATCTTCAGATGGTGGGAAGAAAATTTGGACTACAGACAAGAAATGAAGTCATTAAAAATCATGGCACTAAAGGTAGGGGTGTCTTCAGAAACCAAACTCGCCATTCCCAAGAATTGTGGTGAGTGAAGCCTTAATCTCAGCTCACAGTAGCTGGGCGGAACTGTATATTCTGGGATCTACCTCGAGGGGTCCTGGATACCACATTCCATCTAGTTCCCAGTTTATTTGGGAGAAGGNAGTGAAGCTATCACTTTAGCGCATTTGAGCTTATTACATGTGAATTATGCTAATCGAACATTGATTGGACTCGTCTCATACTGAAATCAAATATTGAAATACGATTTACTGGAAGAACGTACTTTCTGCATGGAGATGTCTTGGCCAAGGTGTCATGGTGTGGGGGACCCTGCTCTAAAGAATGCAAATTTTAGAAATGTAGTACAGTCACTTCTGAAATTAAATCCACAAGCTGTCACTAGGACTCGAATGTCTTACATTCACAGTGATACGGGGTAGGGAAGAATAGCCCATTTAAGATACTGACATAATTCCTGGTAAAACCTTAAAATGAAATGTTCCCGACTATACTTTTAAGGGGAATGCAGCAATTACATTTGCAATGCATTAGCATGCTTTCCTGGCATGTCTTATTCAGCGGCTGCATACCAAGTGACAGGCGGGAGTGTCATGAGAAATGAAAAGAGGAAAGGGCACGTGAATGAGAAACGCGGGGAGAATAAAGCCGGTTCTGCCGGCGACAGGCTTGTGCCAGAGGCCCGGGGACGTGCCCCCCTCTGGGCCTGGGCAAAAGCTTAGATGCCCGCTGCTCAGGAGGTTTCCTACTTTCCTTTGAGTCAGTGTAAGTTCATCTACGCATCCGTCTTGTGTGTCCCATGGGATCTACTCATCAGCTGAGTTTTGTGACGTTTTACACTTTTTAGAGCGTCCTATCAATATTTTTTTTTGGGGGGGGGGAAGGAATGTGATATTATAAAATATGAAATATCACTGTAAACTGAGTTTTTTACTTTTTGTGAAAAAGAGCCCAAGGATCTTAGCATGCCAGTGAGACTTAGGATGTTAGGATGGAAGGCTTTTTGATAAGGAGCTGCCGTGTGCTTCTCCCTCGCAGTGGTAGGGGCTGGGGAAGTCACCCTTCTAAAGGTTTTGCAGGGTCCAGAGGAGATAGCTGGCCCTGGTACCAGCCCAGAAGACCTCGCCTGTGCTCAGCAGACACTGCTGGGACAACTGGTCCCAAAGCACTGTTCTCCTCTGTCGCTTCCCTAGCCTCTTGGGAAGAATAGGTCCCACTGGTGGCAGTGGGGGTGGTTTTCGGTGATTGACAGGCTGAGCAAACCATTTCATCCAGTCACAGGGTGAGGAAGCCATTTCCTTCTCAATCCCCTTTCAATCTTTCAAAGGCTCAGTTTGGGGCTGGGCTGTCTTTTCCCCACACCCAAACTTGCTATTTTCCCTGTTTTAATAAACAGAGAACAGCCCTCAGGCCTAGTCACTTCAGCAGGCAGCAGTACTGAATTTCACAATATTTCCATAGCATGTTATTTTTTTCATCACTACTTTATCGTTAGAGCAAGCAACACTGGTTTTCCATTTTATGGCCACAATTCAAAATTTCCTCTTAACATCAATGTTTTCCTTTAAAACATAAATTTATTTAAGTAAAAATAGAGAATCCATTTAAAGCCAGATATTAAGTAAGTAAAGCAGGTAACCAAGAATGGCAATGANAGAGGGGAAGATACTGATACCTTATTGGATTGGAGATACTGTATCATTGGAGGGTGATATGTAATAGCTATCAAAATTAAAAATACATCCCTTGACTCAACAAAACCATGTATACAAAGCTATCCATTATGGAAACAAGAGATGGGAACAACTTAAATGACTATTAGATAAAAATCTAGCCAAACATTGCATTTGACTTAAGCTATACAAACATGTTTGTTACTTTTGCAAAAAAGCAGAATTTGGATCATTTGCAGTAAAGGTGCACATTAGAAAAAGGGGGGATATTAATTGTTCTTTGCACTTGAATAAATGTGGACTGTGTTTGGTTACTGAAGAGCACAAAAGGTACCAAGAGAATGAAAAGATTAAGTATCAGAGATTAAACGTGTTAATCATGCAATCTTAGCATAATGATGAGAAAAAGGATCTGCTCAGAAATAATTAAGATGTCATCATAAGAGTTGGAAAGATTATTTTAAGTGCTTGCAGGTGGTAAGGAAAACCAACTACCAGCTTGTAATTATGAAGTCAACTGAATAAATATATGCAGTTTTAAATGTTCATCATATCCATAACTCTTTTGCACATGAAGATATAAAAATATTTTATCTTCAGATGGTGGGAAGAAAATTTGGACTACAGACAAGAAATCAAGTCATTAAAAATCATGGCACTAAAGGTAGGGGTGTCTTCAGAAACCAAACTCGCCATTCCCAAGAATTGTGGTGAGTGAAGCCTTAATCTCAGCTCACAGTAGCTGGGCGGAACTGTATATTCTGGGATCTACCTCGAGGGGTCCTGGATACCACATTCCATCTAGTTCCCAGTTTATTTGGGAGAAGGGCCCCATTCCTAAGACAGCTGGCTTTTCAATAGCTCATGAGCCTGAGTGAATCCACTGGACACGTCTGGGTTTGGATTCTCCTGGATTCTTGACAACCTCTGGCCCTGGATCAGGGCGGGAGGAGAATGGGGTCCTGTTCACTGTTTTCTACTCCGCTCAATGCTTCTGGATTTTCCAAGTCCCACCCACTTCCTGCTCAGGGGCTGTGAGAAGTCCTGGTAAAGAGCCTCTTGACATCAGAGGCATGTTAGCTCCAGGGTGGGAGCCAGATGACTCGAGGTCACAGTGGAGACTGCATGCACCTGCCAGCACCTATCAGAGGCCGGTCCTCCAGGGCCTCTAGGGGGCGCAGTGCACCTGTAAGTGAACGGAGGTAAGCACCTCGAGCATACTGTGCAGCCTGTGCTGAGACCACCTGGACGCACCGGAAGTCCTGTACAACAGTAACCAGTTATAACCTTTATAACCAGAGGGTTCCTCGGGAAATGAAATCTTACATCTAAAGTGCTCTGTCTATCTTAATGATATTGAAAAAAGATCCTAGGATGTGGCCTCTGGTCTGGTGTATTCTGGATCAAATATCACGAATGCAGTAAAACACCCCAAGGCTTAATATGAACGCCTTGTAAAACGGCTCTCTGGACGCTTTGGAGCTGGTCCTTAGTGCAGAAGTTTCTGGCATCAGACTCTTGGCTGTATTTTCTCTGCTGTTTGTTTTGTTTTTGTGTTTTACGGAATGTGCACTGTCATCTGTAGTTGTCTTCTTGCTGGCAAATCCTTGCCATTCCAAGGAAACGAGGTTCCCTGAATTTGACAAGGAGGAAGAACAGAGCCCATAACTCTGAGAGGTGAACCACAGCCATTGTCTGCTGCTGTGGGACCCTCAAATAAACCAGAGCTCAGGGCTGGGTTTGCTTTTTCCACCTGGCAACTACCGTTCTAAAAATATTCCCCGGGACCATACAATGTGCTTAGAAACAGGCTGTCCCTCTCATTAAGGGGAGAGAAAAACAAGGTAGAAAAAACAGTGACCAGATGTTTTTAATAGAGCAGAATTGGTTGAAATCACATCAACCTAATTTTGTTTACCGTTTCCCTCTGTAAAAAATGCTCTGTGATGGCCCCATGCTGGGCCCTTGTGTTTCAATGATCCTGTCGTACTGCCCAGGGTGTTTCAAACTCCGCTCGCGTGGGAACCACCCTCACATTGTTCTGCCATATCCGTGTAAAACCTAATTATTACCTGTTTACTTGTTTTCACTAAACTGATTCAAGTTCGTATTTAAATAAATGCAGTGATAAAACTTTATAATAAGCCTGAGTAATTTCATTGCCTGTCAGGGCTCTAATCAGAAGCGTGCTTTTTTGTTACTAAAGGGTGAATAACAAGGGCGAGAGAGGGTGAACAGCATGCAGGAACCAAAAGGAGACTTTCTCTCTGACAAAACTAGAAGGATTGAA
>NW_017731820.1:1099621-1106519 GCF_001890085.2 Hipposideros armiger | reverse complement strand
CGAGCTCAGGCCAGATGGGGAAGGGCCTTGAACGCCATGTTAAGATGCTTGTATTTCAGTGTGAAACTCAAAGGTGTTTCAGCCGCTGAGGATCACAATGGGAACTGTGTTAGAAAGGCAATTCCAGTGGCAGCTGAGAAACTGTTGTGAGCGCGTGGTCTCATTAGCCCTCTGAACCCTGCAGACCCCTGGGCTAAGTATGGACGGCCTTGGCGGCAGGGTTAGGCCATGGGAATGAGTCAGGGCTCCGTTGCTCTTCACCAGCACCCTCTCGCCTGTTGCTAAGCCGCTGTATAATCTATAATGAATCGGTTTTGTTTTTGTTTCCTCTGCTAGAGATCTGGGTAGGGAACTTCTGACTCCGGTTTCATCTCATATGGTCCCTAACACAGGTCTCTCAACTTTAAGTTAGGGCAGGCTTCCTAATCACACCACAGAAAATGAACAGCTTCAAAGCTATAGGTAGCTGAGGGTTCCCAACTTAAGGCGGGGTCCCCACTTCTTACATACCCTTCCTGAGTATCTCCCCCCTGAGATGACCCATGGGAAGGATAACAGACACAGGCAGGTGGCCAGAGGGGAGCCCCAGGGAAGGGGTTCGGATGGTGGATCGGGGACCAGAGGAACGGTGGGAAGAGGGGAGCTCCCAGGTCCACTGGTGGAGATGAGCCGTCACTCTGCTCAGGGGCGCTTTCACTCTCTCAGGGGCGCTTCCACTCTGCTCCCTCTCTCTCTCCTTTAGCCCTTTTCTGCATTTCTCTCTATTGGGAAAAATCCCCAGTGTTTTCAATTCTTCTTCCTTTCCTGAAAGGTGACTGGGTGAGAAAAACCAGGGTTCTGTTGCCCAGGAGAGCAGAACCCAAATGCCCAAATCTGGGGTGTTCTAAAGCCGGTTGACGTGTCTCTAAAGACTGTGGTTAGAGACCCATTCCCCGGGGAGGGGAGGTGGAGGGTTTTGGGGGGGGAGGGGGAGGCAAGGCTACAGCCAATGGACTTGAGTCCTCTGGCCCTGTCGGTTCCAACTCTGGGCCATGTGGTGATAAGAATATTTAGAGCTTCTCATAAACCCAGGCTGGTACCCACGTGTGTGCTGTGTTTCACACATTTGTACATTGTTTTCATTAAGTCTCCTCACAGCCCTCTGAGCTAGACCATCCACACTTCATGGACAAAGAAGCACGCTCGAAGTTATGGCTTTGCCAATGAATAGATGCTCATGGTTCATATAAAAAAACAAAGATGTCAAACGTTTTGTGTTCTTTCCAACTTCTCTCAGGAACACAGACCCTATTGTGCTGTTTTCATATTCACTTGGATTTTTTGCATGTGTGGTCAGGGGCTCTACAGAAATGGCCTAGTGAGGCTTTAAAACAAATAATGGCTGCTAGAGACAGTTTCAAGACCCCGTTTCACTGGTGACTGAGCCAGCGACATGGGGTTCGGAAGTGCCGTGAACTCATGTCAAAGCTTTGCCAGNTTTCGGCTGAAGGATGGTAAGCGCTTGATATACGCTCAGCGCTGTGCTAAGAACACTTGTGCCTGAACGCTCCTTTGCTCTCAGGCCTCTGACTACATCACCAGTGAGATTCTGTTCTAGAGCCCATTTTACAGATGAGAAAACTGAGGTCGAAAGAAAGAAAGCATCTGGGCAAGGCTGCGTTAGACTCTACCTGAATCCAGGTGGTCCAAGTGCCAGGGGTCGGTGGCGGACGACATAGGTGAGAGGGTGAGCGGGGAGGCCCCGCAGTTGGACTCCACCAGCTCGCCCTGGATGTGAACGTGGGCCGAGGCGTTGGTTTGCCTCAGCGCTGCCTTGAGGGGGGCGATCTGGTTGAACTGGACCCTGGAGAGGCACCCGGTGAATCCTGGGGTGTTGTATTTGTGAATCTCTTGGTCGATTTTCCCTGTTT
Source organism: Hipposideros armiger (assembly GCF_001890085.2). Lineage (NCBI taxonomy): Eukaryota > Metazoa > Chordata > Mammalia > Chiroptera > Hipposideridae > Hipposideros > Hipposideros armiger. The sequence goes on along the minus strand of NW_017731820.1, from coordinate 1,104,609 downwards.
CTAAAAGAAAAGAGAGAGAAAGTAAAAACCTTACCCCACTCACTATATTCCAGCTGTAAAACACACTCGTCTTTAGATGCCTGCATTCAAATCTTACTCTTAGGTTTCAGGTTAAGATGAAATATTATTTTTAGATGAAATATTACTGACTTGATAAGGCTAAGGGCTGGAGACTTCACTGTAAAGGAACCTTCAGTGTTACCAGAGAGCCAGGTAGGGTGAGGACTGACTAACACGCTCTTAACGCCCTTCCTGAAATTCACGATATTGCTAAAACTGACAGCTCTCACTTGGTTCTGATTGATTCTTCTCCCGTTTTCTGATGCGTCAATGCGTTGATACAGTTCGTACTGTATCGAACAAGGCCCCCTGCTCAGCCCTCCTGATAAATTATGGTTTAACATTGTTCCTCGTTCTTATTTTCTTCTTTAGAATTCTTTATTTAAAAGAAAAGAAAAAAAAAGTTCTCATAATGTGTAATGGGCATTTCCTTTTATCAGGATTCAATCCCCTTGGAATGCTGTGGTTTACAGAGTTTAGCCAGTACGTGATGGATGTTTTGGGAGTCAGGACACTCTCCCAAGTCACTTGCAAACAACACACAGGCATCTAAGAATCACCACCCCCTCTCCCTTCAACCGCCTGCCCCTCCTGTAAACTCCTGTAAACAACTTCCTAAACTAACATTCAAACGGGGTGAGTCTGAGTAGAACCATTTCCAACTTGTACCGTTTCAATGAGCATAACCACACACTGTCACACCAGTGAAATCAGTAAAAGGGAGTGTCTTTTTGATGCTCTGCCCCGAGTTTTAGAAGCTGTCCAGCAGAAATGAAATGTCGAAGGAGTTTTAGAACTTCCTGGTCAGCGGTCCTCAAAGTGGGGACCAGCATCCCGGGGCGCTTGTTAAGACATGCAAAATCTCATAATCAGAAACTAGGAGGCCGGGGCCCCACAATCTGTGTTTTTATAAGCCCCCCTGTGCATCTGATGCTGCAGGACCACAGACATGGGCAGTGATAACACCGTGCTACAAACCCAGGTCACAGGCAAACAGCGCTTCAGGGAAGAGCACAGCCGCTTGTATTCTGGATGGGAGATTATGTTCACATGATGATTACCTTTTAAATATAAGGACAGGGATGTGAGATAGTTACCCTTCCACTTGAACTGTGAAAAACAAAGATGCTGGAAAACAGAAGGCTATCTACTTCTTTAACATGTTGAATTCAGAGCAGGTGATGTTTCTTACTGGGGAATGAACAGAGGCGAAACACTCTTGTATAAAAATTTCCTCCCTCTCCCCCATTAACCAAAGAATAAATGAGAAGTGAGCATGCCTCAGGGGCACAAGCAGTAGATGTATTGATATGCATCGCATTAATGAATCCGTTCCATGTACGAGTTCCATGTGAATTTCAATTCATGGAAGAGCTATGACACGGGATGGTGGAGAATGGTAATTCTGGGGATTCAAAGAGTGTCTTGCACAAGTACATAAAGACATTTTAATGAACGGTTCTCCATATTTTTCTCCTGCAGTCAAGTTCAGTCTGTGACTTTGAGCTGGAGTATGTGTCACTCCAGGGAAGGGGAGGCAGAAGGCAACTGTGACCATGTACAAAAAACCCAGTCAGGATGTACCCTGAGGGTTCCTCTGATTCAGGCCAGAAAGAGGCTCTGGTCCCAGCGCCACCTGCGCTGGTGTGTTCCCCTCTCCCTCCGGTGCTTGCTCCTCACCGACTGCAGGCTACTCAAGGATTCATACTTCATCTCTTGGTCTAATATCAGAATTCCTCATTCTAAGTCCGCCAATGTGCCTTCCTCACAAACAGCTCAGGTATTTCATTTCCATTTCCTCCTTCTAGCGATCTGTCTTCCCTTGAAACATCCACAGACCAAGGAGACTCCAAGTGACTGCTCGCAGAGTGGGAAGGAAGACCTCAGCCCCTTTCTTCCCCCAATTCCTACCTGGTTTCACCTGTGGNCCTCCATTCAAATAAGGACTGAGCGGCCCTCAGCTTTGTTCTCTCTCTGTCCCATACCTACACAGACTCACGCAGCACCGGGTTTGCAGTCAGCAATGGCATTTGAGGGTATAGACTGTTGTTTTGTTTCTGAATATCTGATAGTGAGGACTCTTATTCTACTCACACATGAAAGATTACCTGAGAAAAGCAAAACCCTTAAATCAGAATTCAGAAGGATGCTCACAAAAACTGGGGTACACTTGCTGATAGGGGGACCCACTTAGAACCCGAGTTGGTATGAAGGTTATTTGTAACTGAGGACATTTGGGGTCCAACGGATGCAGAAAGAAATCTTTTTGGAGCTTCCTTTGTCTTACTAAAACAGAAGCTTCTGGAAAATAAGGCTGCCATAAATTCCCTCTTCTGAGTGGCTTTTACTCTCGAGAGTAAACCTACCATAAATCCCCTCTTCAGGGGAGTTTTGTGGCCTTGAAGAAGCCAGAAAGGCCACTCTCACCTGCGTGAACCAGCATCATCACAAATTTTCTCATCTCTGTTCTTTTAGAAACCCACTTGTTCTATCCATAGAGGCCTTTTCTCCACTCTCCCATTTGCCTACTAAGTAAGGAATGTAAGCCTCTAACATTAACCGTTTATGGAGCTATTTCTTGTGAAAGCTGTCATATGCACACACGAATAAAGTTTTCTCTCCTGCTCATCTGTCTTTTATCAGTTTAATTTGCAGGCCCCCATTTACTGGATATAAGTGGGTAGAGGAAAAGTGTTTCCTCCCAGATCACTGGGTCACTGGAGGGTACTATTAAATAACCACCCCTTATGTCTATGTCTTTCTCATGTTCAGCCCTCTGACCCATATTTTCTCTTATGTTTCCATTCACCTAAAGGAAAAAAAAAATCAAATCACGGTATCTAAACAAATCTTCTGCCTCATAGTTTGGAAGATGTTTTCTGTCCTTTTAATAAAGTTTACAAGACAGACACACATATTTCTTCAAAAGCATTTTTTCCATTATAGAAATTAATTTGGAATTTCAATTATGGAATAAATTATGATGATGAGATTGATGCTGCCACTGGTTAATACCAGGTAAGAACTCTGCCCAAGGGTGAATGGAAGTTTTTCCGCAAATGAGCCGTATGTTACACAGTCCAGGCCGCCCATAATATCTGGGTGCAAAATTCCGATTTGAATGCTGAATAATAACAGAAATGGCCCATACATACATTTTCATCGCATCAATCAAAAGAATGAAGTTATTAGGGACTGGCCCAGTGGCTCAGTAGGTTAAGAGCTCGCTCAAGAGTGCAAGCTCTGAGCAATAGACCAGTTCCATTCCTGGCCCGAGCTGAGCTGCTGCTGAGCTGCCAACAGGTGGCAGGATGCCTCAGCTAAAAAAAAAAAAAGCATAAAAGAATGAAGTTATTATGCATAAAGCGTGATTATTTATTTATTTATTTATTTTTAAATAAATGAACCCGAACTGTTTGGTCCCTACAACTGTATCTCACGGACCACAAAGCAAATAACTTGCTAATTAAGACATAATGACTATGACCTTGTCTTGGCCCAAACTAGCATCCAGATGTTTTTGAAACAAATTTCTTAGCCATCGGCTGAGACCACACAGGCTCATGGATGGCCTCGTGCAGCGTGTACCTGGAACGGTGTGAAAACTCGCGTTTCTAAGGCCTATCCATGCCGGCATTTGGAGGAATTTATCTGAGAAATCTGTCCCTCCGTAGCCCTGTCGCGTCTGTCTTGTCTCCTCTCATATATTCAGTCCGGTTTTTCTCCTCTCAGCATGAGGACCGCTCCCCTTTGTCCCAGCCAGCCCCCGAGGAAACCCAGCCGGCGGTGTAATCCTCACATTCATGAAAGGGAGTTCTGCAGACGCGCCCTTGGCACACAGCGCCCCTCGTCATGTTACGAGAATCCATGTGTGAGGAACAAAGAGCGTTTGTTTAGTCTGTAAATTGGCTACTCTGACAACAGGGCAATTCTGGCTTCTTTCGAAGCGTCACAAAGCTTTGCAGCACAAACCCTGGCGGGGATTCACAATGAAAGCTGCACGGAAAGCTGACGGTCACCAAGGGCGGGGCTGGAATACGCGAAAGACACGCACCGACGCTAATAGGATGAATTGCTGCAAATAAGAAGTTAGGGTGGGGGAGGTTTTGGGGGCCTGTACCGGACAGTCAAGCATGAGAGCAAATTGTGTCTAATGCGGTAATAACCACGCGGCTCATTATTATTGCAGGTAAACTTTTTAAAAGCTTGCCACCTGTCTATACCTACACTAAGTGCTTTAAACGTGCTGTCTCATGTAGAAGTCTATGAGTTAGCTTAGGTGAGGTCTCATCTCCATTTCAGACACAGGGAAACGGAGGCTAGATGTCAGAAGACCTGCCCATGTTTGAGCTGCGGGTGAGGGCGGGGATGGTGCTGACACCCAGGCGTACGCCACCTGTCACCCATCTTGTCCTCCTGTCTTTAGCACAAGCGACATCCCATGTTGCTCGGGAGAACCAGCGAATGTTAGATTTGGACGTCTCTTAGATCACATCTCACTTCGTCACTTTACGGGTGAAAAAGCAGAGGCTTACAGAGGGGACCCGAACTGCCCAAGGTCAGTGTGAGTAAAGCGAGGGGCAGGACTTCCGGGCTCTCCACCACTTCCTGTTATGCCAACACTGAATTTGCATCCACCTAATTTTGCAGCCAAGAGCTACCTCCTTTCATTTTAGCTCCGTGCTTTCAAAGTACACGTCTTATCACCTGCAGAAGTGGGACTAAATCCACTGAGCTTTGCAAGCCTACACGCTCCCCTTGAAAATCTGAGAGTCTGCGGGATTTTCGTGTAAATCCAGTGTAGGGAGATGAATCTCTGTATTGCTTTAGGTAAATCTTTCCTCCTGATCTTAGAACTCGGACTACGGGGCTGCAAATCAGTGAGAGCCACAAAGACAAAAGCGAGGCGGTGACCTGCTCAGGCCATC
>NW_017731820.1:1096037-1096876 GCF_001890085.2 Hipposideros armiger | reverse complement strand
AAACAACCAACACAACTGAACCCAAGCTGTATAATAACAAGAGTTAACATCTATTCTGTTGAACCCTTAAAATGTGCTAGGTGTTTTCATAAAAATGTGATATTTAATTCCCTGAACAACCCTATGGAGAAAGGAATATCACTATCTCTGTGTAATGTGTGAGGAAATTGAGGCTTTTGCTGAAGACCCCCCCCCGTCACCCCTCCAGCTACAGAGGCAAGATAGACTGACCTCGGAGCCTCTTAACCACTGTAATTTTCTGAGAAAGAGACCATGTGTTTGGTAAAATTATCCCCCTCTATGGGAAACCAGTGAAGCAAGTTTGCGTGGGGCTCTGGAGAGTTAATTTCAGGAGAGGTAACATAAGACTAGGGCTGTTCTTTTTTTTTTTTACAGAGGGTAAACACAGTTTTAAGTATACAGTACCGTCTTGTCAGCTCTAGGCTTTCTGCTCCACGGCAGATGTCTAGGACTCACTCTCTCGCAGAGTGGAAAGTGTGAACCCTTTGACCACTAACTCCTGACTCCTCCCCCAGCCCCTGGTAAGCACCGTTCTACTCTCTGCTTCTATGAGCTTGACTATTTTAGAGTCCTGATATAAGTGGTATCATGTAGTATTTCTTCTTTCGTGTCTGGCTTATGTCACTTAGCCTGCTGTCCTCCATCCACGCTGTGGCAAGGACAGGATTTCCTTCTTTTTTAAGGCTGAAGACTCTTCCCTTGTATGTGTGCACTACAGTTTCTTTATCCATTTTCTGTGGATGGCTTTTCAGGTCATTTCCAAGTTTTTGCTATTGCGAATGACACTGCAATGAACATGGGGGTGCAGATATTTCTTC
>NW_017731820.1:1074205-1088900 GCF_001890085.2 Hipposideros armiger | reverse complement strand
TTACCTGTCTTCATGCGCCTTGGAATGTCTACGACAGCGCCCTGCATGAAGTAACCCATGTGTGCGACTGACCATAACTGAGCCTGTCTATTAGTTACAGTCTGTCATTCAGAGTTTGCTTGTGTGGGATGGAGCAGAGCATTGTGGAAATTGAGGTACGGCCAAGTTCACTGTGGGCCGACATCTGTCAGCCTCATGGAGTGAAATGGTGTGGGACGTGGCCTCGAAGGACGAAGGGGGAGTAGCAACTTGAGATCCAACAGATCGCTGTTGTTTATTTCCAGAAGTACTATTACCCAGGAATCTGTCTATCCCACTGAAAATGCACTCATCTTTGAAAATACTGTTGTGTTGCTTTTAAAGTGACACTCATCTGTTAGTGCTGAATACCCACTGCCAAATAAACCCTCCACAGGCCTCCAGCATGGAGCAGTGGTGAGGCTGCACCTACGGGAATTAGTAGGGAAATCACTGCCTGGGCGAAGCTTTAAATAATTCTTGTAAAATGAGACTGAAAAGAGATTGGTGAGTAGTTACCGGCTATAGATTTGAAAACACGGCCAGGGTGCTGCTTGGGTGGGCAGCCACCCTAAACTGTGACTCTCAGGCTTCGGACTGAGTGCCTGGGTCTCCCCTAAGAAAAGAGCTGATGTGGGCGATTAGCTTGGCTACAATTTCCCCATTTGCGCATAGCTGTATGGACAGGGGCCTGAGAGGGTCCCAGAATTTATTACTCCCAGAATAATTAAATGGGAAATAACCATAATCAAAACAAACAAACAAACAAACAACTCCCCAAACACAACAACCAAGAAAGCTGAGCATTAATCTAAAAAAGCAAAATAAAACCAAGGAAATCTCACTCCTCACTTCTGACGTGCTCATACGATGAACGATGAACGTTAGGCAAGGTGCTGAAAGGCTGGAATCTAGATGCTCTGTCCACGCCCTGCTCTTTTAGGCTACATTTTTGGATCAGTGACATCTCCCTGACCAGCTAGCTGCCTTTCAAAAGACACACAACTAGAATTAAGTCCATATCCATAATTGATGTAGAAATGAGGTACTATGATATTTCATTAGCCTCTGAAAGAAAGACACTAATGAAATTTCACTGTATTTGTTATATGCTTTTCTCTCCTTATGGAGGAAGGCGGGGCTCAAATGCGTAGGTGTCATTTGAAAAGCTCTTGACCTGTGACACACGGTAACTTAATTACACAGAGGCAATCTCCTGGGAGAAACAGAATCCTCTTTTCTTCCTACACTGTCTGTAAATCTTTTTCTGAGGATAAAACAAAATTGGATTTTTTCAGGAATAACAATAAAAAAAAGTCTTAATGTGAAGATACTAGCCTACTACACTATTTTACACAAAGAGAAAGGATTGCATTTTTATCTGCAGAAACTTATTCCAGTCCCTGAACTTTTAGGGCATATCTATAGATGGAAACTGTCATTCGCGTTCCTCAAATCGAGCCTGAAAACTGCAAACATATTCCGGTTGCTGGTTCATGTGACCCAGTTGTGATTACAATACAAAAGGGAAGGCATGAGCCCTCAGATGCTTCCAAAAACACATTTGGCATCACACAAAAACATGCATCTGAAGGATACATTCTCCACTTTTTCCTGACTGTTTCCAGTTGTCAGACATAAGACAGGAAGCCTGGTGGCCCTTTTCTGCAGCCTCAGGTGCCTGCTACGTGGTGTGATTTTTCAGGGCTAATAACCGCGCTTTGCTGAAAGTAACAAGACCTTTCAGAAACGCGGACGGAGCTGTCAGTCAAACCACAGGCTGGGTGCTACGATCTACTTCAGTAGAAATGCAGGTCTGAGTTTACCTCCAGGAAATAGGAACTATGGGTCCTAGGGATGTGCTATGGAGAAGAGAACAGTAATGCGTGCTCTGAGCCTCCCAGGAGCTTGAAATGAACGGGGCTGCTTCTTACTCACTGGGGTTTACTCAACTTTTGCATTTTTATTTGAGCAACAGAGGTAGAAAATTACCAAAATCCTGTGTGTAAGATGATCAAACTGAAATGTAGTACAGAAAAAGGATCTCTTTCTCTGTGTTCCCTGCTTCTGCTTAACTTTCTTTCTTTCTTTTAGGTTTTGGAAAGCCCTATTAAACTGTAGCCAATCCTATAAGGGGAGTGAGTATAAGCTTTGAAGGTTTTTCCTTAATTCCTCTCCAAACCTTTGAAGAGTATTCTAGCCCAGACCAGCAGCCCAGGGTCATTCAAAGGTAACTCCCTGAGCAGCTGGGGGATTTGGGGGCAATGGGGGAAGGAGGGGAACAGCGTGCTGACCTCACACATGTCACCAGCAGCATAATAAAGTACAGGCTAGGAAGCGTGTGTGCACAAAAGTTTACATTTCCAGATAATGTCAAATTGAATGATTCAGTAAAATAAAAAGTGGCTTCCTTCCTTTGCTCCCATGTGTACTCTAATTCTTACCCCAGGAGGGCCCTACAGCTGTCTTACCCAAGAGAAAAAAAATCGGTGGAGGGCTAAGGGTGCATGAAAGCGTCAGGGAATGGATGTCCCAGGGGCGGGTTGAACGCGATGGTTTTCCCGGGGTGACGAGGGACCTGTCAAGCACACAGAAGAGGGGTGCTGCCAGAAAGGGCGCTGGCAGGGTCCCTGGCTTGCTCTCCATGTTATGTAATTAACATAAGGAAGAATTCCCACCTTGGCACCTGGACATATGATGTTCAGAAGACAAAGCCTAAATGGTTGGAGTCTGAACCTACGAATGGAGCGATTGTCACATGAATTCGAACATTACAATTAAATCCCCACCTTCCCCCTGATGCTACAAAGGAATGGAGTCCAGGTGTGGACTGGTAGGCCTGCGGGTGTGTAGGTGTGCTTCCCCAGCACCTTTTTCTCTGCTGTACCCCTAAAACCAACTCATTCTTTTCCGATTCGTGCAATAGTCTACTAGGCTGGGGAAACACAGACAGAAGCTGTCCACGTTTCAGCAAAGCATTTTATTAAGTCTCTCACGTAACTTTTGTGGTCAAGACAGATATGCGTGGGCTCATAATAGTCAGGTGGTATTTTAAAGGTAGATTTTTTAATGATATGACCTCTGGGTGGAATTTGATCAAGGGGTAGAAATTGGCTTCAGGGGAGAATTTTAGTGGCATGATTCCAGGCTGACATTTTATTCCTTTTATTAATTTGGACAAGGACGTCAATGGCACAGGGACCAATGTGTCATGTGGCATTTAGTAGACAGGGGTCATTATACGTGAGGTGACAGGACCATGAGCCAAAGGGACATTGAGAGGCTGAAACGATAGCCGGGACCTAAGTAGAAAAATTGAGCAGAAACAAATACCTAATTTCTATAACTGAAAATACCACCCACCTCCTCCCATCCCCCAAATCACGTCCCATGTGAAGCTGTAAAGGCACACCTGATAACAGCATGCACCCTCCATCCTGTCTCCCCAACTCCAGCCCAAACAGCACTGGGGTATTTTAATTTCAAGTGACTTTGGAGTAGAGAGTGAGATGTGGCTGAGTCGAAGAAAGGATGGAGTTAGATTCTAATCTTGGAGCTGGTTTCTGAGACTGTCCCCTGTCGTGGTCAGAATGAGCCCAGGACTGGGAAGTTCAAGACCGAGCATTCTGAACAGGCAGCAGTAATAAACCAGGGGTACAGCAGACGGCCACCGTGCCGGAAAGTACGACACACGACAGGGTCGGGGGAACTATAGGTTACGACCCCGACTTCCAGAAAATCCTCTTTACTGGGATTTTCCAGAAAATCCCAGCCCCTTGTGAACTGTTAACCCCTCCTGATGGTACTCAGGCGAACTAATCAAAGTTCAGGAGAAGAGGAAGGGCTTGGCTAGCCCCAGCGCTGCACCTGCCTCTATCGCTAAGTCACCTAAATCAAGTGACTGGTACGGCTCAGGGGGCGTTTACCGGTCTGTTCATTTTCACATTCCTTTGAACAAAGGACAAGCGAAATATCTCCAATATTCGCGTGGAGACCTTCATTTTCAGCTACGGCGGTGCTCGCTGCATGCTTATTTTCCCAGCTGGACACATTCTCTCATCCTGTTATTATCTCTCTGCTCCTAGCTGCCTGAACATGTGTCGACGGCACTTCTAGCTCCACTTTAGAAGGTGCAAATTACAGTGGCTGCAGCACCTTGAAGAAAACGCCATTTCCTGGCCCTGGCAATCACTTTCTCTGGGTGTCATGCTGTGTGCTTTGTTTAGGAGTATCGAAGCTGAAAATATTTTATGGGACAATTGCATTCATCTCTCCTGTGAAATATGTTATTGTGAATCCTTGGCATCTTGGGAAAATGAATCTGCCTGGAAAAGATGTTTTTCTGTCTAAATGAGGACTTACCTCTTCGGGTGTGAGCACATTTCAGTGTTTGTGCTGAGTGTCTGGAAGGTTCTCTTTAGTACAGGACACACAACAGCAGGGACTCGTGAGGACTTTTGTGGGCTCTTTGCAGTTCTGTTTTCAAGGGCCCTTTCCCCCATAAACAAACAAACAGATAAACAACCCCCCCCCAAAAAAAAACAGCCCAAAAAAGATATTTTAGGACTGTGTTGGTATAAAGATGAATATATTAATATATTAAAAACATTCCCTTCCACCTAAAAGTTCACTGTTTTTCTTCCTATTTTAAAAGAAATTAAAACATTTTCATAGGTCCCTAAAAGTATCGGGGTCATAGGAACTGTGGCTGCAGAGCCTGGTGGGTATGCCGGCCCCCGCGGAACCATCTGATGACTTTTTTGGATGGCTTGGGGCTTGACTGGGAACACTGCTTCATCAGGCTATGGAGAAAACTGTAAAACAGCCCCGGGTGTGGCATTTTTGAACAAGGGCTTGAAGCCCCCTTTCTTTTTGGCCATTTGCGTCTGTCTGTCTTACAAAAGTGGAGTAAAAGCAATGCCACTATACTCTGTAACCTGGCTGCCTGTCTGCAAGTATCTAGAAATCACAAACCACTTGATGCTCTCTCCCTCCTGAAAAGCATCTTTAGCTCCACCAGCATTTAAAAATTGGTGAGCCACTTTAAAAGTAAAAGCATCATCTTCTTTAAAAGATGACATGTCTTTGGCCGCGACACTATCTACCATTTGTACAATTTCTTTTCAATGTTTGGTCTCGGGCCAGATTCCTGGGAAAAACTGTGTTTTTCAATTCTATAGATTGAGATGAAAAGTCTTACATAGATCAACTTCCTCATGCAGTCTTCATTCGTTTATACCAGGATTTATTGGGTAACGACTGTACGCTCGGCAGCAGGGATTCAGTACTGAAAAAGAGTTCCTCCCTTCAGGGACAATAATTTAATCTCATGTAACATTGTATATTCTGACACTATGCTGGACAGTGATATTATTTGTTGTGTGAATTAATGGCTGAATGACTCGGCGGAAGACGAAAAGGCTAATTCTATAGGGTGAGCTCAAAAAGCCAGCTTAACAGTAAGCAAAACATCATTCCTTTCCTCGGGGAAAGCCCGCTGCTCTGAAATGATACTTCCCTAAGAAAATTACAGCAGGGGGAGGGATGGAGTGAGAGGGGAGAGGCACCACAGCACAGACCTATGAGGACCCTGCTGTGGGTTGAGTTGTGTCCCCTAAAATGGTATGGTGAAATTCCAACCCCTGGCGCCTGTGAATGCGATGTTATTTGGAAATAGGGTCTTTGCAGATGTCATCAGTTGAAGATGAGGCCCTATCTGATCGGAGTGGGCGCACATCTAATGACTGGTGTCCTTATACGGAGAGCAGAAGAGACACAGACACACACGGGGAGGCGGAAGATAGTGGAGCTAATGCTGCCACGAGCCAAGGAGCACAAGGATTGCCAGCAACTACCAGAAGCCGGGGAAAAAACAGGTTCTCCCCGAGTTCCCAAGAAGGACCCTGCCGACATCTTGCTTTCAGACTTTCGGCCTCCAGAACTGTGAGAGAACCCATGTCTGTTGTTTCAGCCGCCTCGTGTGTGGCACCTTGTTCCAGAGCCCTGGGAGGCTGAGACCGACTCTGATGCCATCCCACTCTGTGTGGTTCCCGGAAAAGAGGCGGTGGGGGGGGGGAGGTGAAGAATTGCCCCAAAGACACACTGAGGTAGCCTAAAAGAAACACTTTCAAAACGAGCGCGTTAACTTGAAGCGCAAGCTTACCTCTCTCCCCAACCCAAACCCGGAACACACAAGGGCCTCAGGACAAGATGAGGCTGTTACCGGAAATTGAATCAACAACGCATCTTTTTGCTCATCTGAATTTAGCTAATAAAATCTTAAGCTAACAAACTAATAAAAATGTATTCCCCTCCCCCCAAAGAATAATGGGAACCAAAAAAGGCTCAATCTGGTTTCTCTGGGGTCACTTCTCCTGTAAATTTGGGGCTCCCGCTCCACCAAGTCCTTCCATGCAAACTCTCCGAAGTGTTTATTTCTTCCGAGTTGAGGAACCTTACACAAAGGGGCACTAACAGAATAGGTTTGCTGATGTTCCCCTGTCCTGTTGGGATCTCCATTTTCCATCTCAAGGTCAGTGCCCTTTCTGCGGGGTGGGGGTGAGGGTGGGGGCTGTTCTCTAGACTCTTGGTTTGAAGGAGCGGCTTCTTCTATTGTTTTGGGCCTGTTCTCTTAACCTCCAAAAAGCGTGGGGGCCTCCGAGTTCCTCTACTTCTTCTCCCCCTCCTCTCTCTGCTGTTCCACCTTTTCTCTGTACCTGAGTCTGCGGCCCAGAATGTTTAATTTGAGTGGGAGAACCTGACCTTGGCCCAGATGGGGCCTGGGGGAGACATGCATTTATTTCAAGAGCAGATCGCTCGGAGTTGTCACTTGCTGTACTGTTTTCACTGCACTGTAGTTCAGTTCATCCTTGTGCTTCACATTAAATGCAGGCCTCCGTCCCTCGGTCCTGCCAGCCCATGGCTGCAGAACTGCAGTATCTGCTGCCGCTTTGAAGGAGTCCTAAGGATTCTCTTAGAAGCTACTGAAACACAGGTCACCATTGCTGAAGACTCCTTTTGCTCAGAAATTTGATTGTGTTTTTCACATCTGGAGAAAAGTCCTCCATTAAGGAGCCAACCATAAATCCTTTAAAGTCCTGGGGGCTCTAAAGGTATTGTGTCTGTGCCTGAGTATCCTAACTAAACACGTAAAACCAACGATGGAGACGATTTCCTGCAGAGACACTGTCCAATGTAGCCCAGGGCAGTGAGGAGCATTTTCTCTGCAGACAATTTAGACAGTGGAACTGTGAAAATTCACACAGCAGAAAAGACAACGTGAGACACCAAGACATATCCCTGAGAGGTGAATGAATTGAAATGGCCCTGGCGAATGAGTTTTCTGAAGGGCCTTCCAAAAGAGAAGACAAACTTTCCTCGAAGGAAACTTCTAGAGGACTGCTTAAATATTCCATCTGTCTAGCAATATTTCCCTCTAGCCATGTAACTGCCTGTGCCTTTGACTTCTGAATTCTGAGAATAGCCCTTAGGTGAGTGGCACACACACAAGAGAATGGATGTCGCATGCAAGTCACTTCTGATACAAGATCAGAATTTCCAGATCTTCCTATAAAAAGACACGGCATTTTCTTCAAATTTAGTACAGAACCTGCATCTAAATCGAGAAGCGTCCCTATTTATATTTAAGGGGCTTTGCCCCTCTTGCACCTGTCGTAAGAATCCTGTAAGAGCTGAGGAGCTCTCATATTTTTCTCCTTCGTCATCAATAAGCGAAGTCAGAATAATAATAATAATCACAATAACGACAGCTGACATCTTGAGCACGTGTTCTCTGCAGGGTCCTGTACTGAACAATTTTCATGCATTACTTTCTTTAATTCTTGCAGCTGCTCTGTGAAATAGGTGCTGTTACTACTTCCTTCTCATTTTACACAGGAAACAGGCCAGGGGAAGTTAAGTGTCTTGCCCCTTCGGTGACTCTGGTTTTATCTGCTCTTCTCTAATGCCTTCCTGCTCACCTGCTTGAAAGCAGAATATCCGAAAGCTGACTACCAGACTGTTATTACAAGGGCCCGGTGTAGGGCCCCTGAGTGGTGCCTGAAGGTGCAGCCTGGACACCCTAGTAAGCGGGTGAGACATCACCAGACTCCTGGCAGGGAGGGGACAGGACAGTCATTCTCTATCCCCCAACAGCTGTCCCTTCGCATGCATTCAGTCTCCAAGTTCTCAAATCCTCCCCTCTCTCCCACTGTCACTTAACTCGGTTTGATTTTTTTACATATGAACATCCACACACTAACTATAAGCGTTTTGATTCCATATGCATACATTTAATCACACTTCCTACACGTGCACACTAATGTTTTGTTGATATCAGGAAGATTTACTAATACTTTGCAGATAAAAGTCCCCGCGCTTGGCGCTGTGAGACCGAGAGAAACAGACCACATCACCCTGCAGGGATCTCACTGCCAGGAATAGGCGCTAGCCAAGGCAAACTGAGGTAATGGCTAGCCGGTCAGGGGGGAAGGCTACAGATCTAGATTCGGGCAAAGAGGACCAAGGGAAGCCCACAGAGGTGACAACGGAAATGACCCCCAAACCAGGGTACAGTGTGAAACGGGGAGGAAGTGGGAGGGGCGGACGGATCCCACAAGGAAACCAATGGCGCCTGTGTGGGGCCTGTGAAGTGCTGTGACGTGACAAAGCTGGGGAGCTCTCCTGAGGGGACGCGGGGCCCCACGGTCGAAGTCATTATCTATTAGATGTGGTAAGCACTGCAGCATCTCTGACGGCCTTTTTCTAAATTGTGGTAAAACACACATAACATAAAATTTATGGGCATGGAAAAATTGAATCAGAGACGTGTGTAAGGCAGGTCAGTCTGGCAATGGTGAGTAGGACGGGGGACACAGAAAGTGGGGAGTCAGGAAACAGGCCGTCGCTGCCATGCTGAGTGTGTCGGGGGTCGAGGGTCTGATGGGGGAGGAGGGCGGCGGCTCGGTGACGCGGAACACGCTTCATTTATAAATGAGCACGCTTTTAACACTCTGTTTTCCATCTGCTACGGTTTGCCAAATAGGAAGAAATGGTGATCAACGTCAGGAAAGTGACTATAATAAAGGATACTGCTTGTTTAACAGGCGTTTCCTCAAGGATGCTCTAGTGTTTGGTCTTGAATCCTGGCTGAGCTGGAATTCAGCCGGGAGGCGTCCAGCACTCAGGAGCCCCTCGCTGGCAGCATGGCCACGGGGGAGCCAGAGCTTTCTCTCTGTTTCATTCATTTTGTGGGTGGAACTCTCAGCGACTGTTACCACCTGGGAGCTCATGGTCACTCGGAGTGCACATGACAAATATTTTTATGGTATAATTCTTTTAACATCCCATCCTTTTTGGCTGCTTTTAGAAGCGCGAGTGGAAAGATCATGTGCCAAGTAAAACGGAAAAAAGTGCACATCGAGAGAAATCGATGCTGTGTTTCAAATGGGGAAACTTTTAAAAAGTCAAAGCTCTGAATACTAATAAAATGCAAGTATCATTATAGTCCACATGTGCATGTAACCACATATGCACATAATTATCCTTTCAAAATGCAGTAAGAGTATAGGTATGAATATTTCCAATGTATAGATGAGGAAACCAAAGCTTAGTTCCGTTAAGTAACTTGTCACACGCATTGATGGCTGAGCCAGGGTTACTGACACCTGTTGCTGGCTCTCAGAGACCTAAGTTCCCACATATGGCGTGACTCCCCTCAGCGACACAGACAGCTCTGTGGGGGATTCTGTTCCCCTCTAATTGTACAGTATCTTGCCCTGCTTCCAAACGACACAACATTTTTCTAGAGGAAAAGCGATAGGACTCCAGATAAACCGATGTTGATTCCTGGCACCAGGGAACACCAGACGGACCCATAACATCTCTGTCGGAGTATCTGCTGTGCGTGTGTACACAGTGGCGTCTGCCCTGGCTTATTTCATATCCTACCCTGGATTTAGAGTCCTTGAATAACTAGCAGGTTGATAAATGGAGATTGACAACAGGCTGATTTCTCAGCACAGGAAGAGTACTGGAGTGGGGTTAGAGCAAATCAGACACCACGGGCATAAAGTTAACTTGGCAAACTATTAACACGTAGAATGGACGAGAGAAAAAGCCGCCGACTGAGATACATTTGTAGTGAAACCTCTGAATGCGATTAATGTGGAAAGCCCATCGGAGCACCTGGGCGGCGGGTGTCCTCATGGGGCAGCTGGGGCTGACGTCTGGAGAAAGCGGGTTCATTTTACTTGTGTTCGTTCCCTGAGTCAGGACCCATTAGCACTCAGGATAATAACATCAGTATCTGCTACCAATATCCACTTTTCAGAGAGTGCACAGAAGCTGAAAGCTTTACCTACATCTCATTTGAGGCCAAGCTCTCCTCTCTTTAATCAACTTTGAGGGTTTTCTTAGTTTTGTTTTGGCAGTAACGATACCCCACCCTCCACACTGAGAGGGGGCTGAACCCCACATGTGGGCTGGAGCCAGGGGCACGGCAGAGTCCCAGATGGGAACGTGAAGTTTCCACCAGCCAAGGGCACGGGCGACCCTGGGGGCGTGAGGGAGAACTGGGGTGTCAAGAACACAGGAAAATGTGGGGCTGTGTTCAGAACGGGTGTGTTTCTGCCTTTGGAGGGGTGGTAGAAGGCTCTGTGCCGGGCAGCTTCCCAGGGAAGGGCGGTGTCTTAGGAGCGGGGGAGGAAACATTGCCTCCTCAGCCTCCCCTCACCTGTCCTGTCCTGAGCCGGAGGCTGCCCCGCCCGCACGGTGCGGACTGGCCTGGGTGTGGGCAAGGAGGCAGTCAGTCTCCTACAGGGCTGGGCGGGCTGTTTTCCCACCCAGCACACCCTCGATTGGACCAGCAGTCCGAGGGGTCCCCAAAAGAATTTCCCCAGGCCACCTCAGGAAGGTGTCTAAATCCCAACGGAGCTAGACAGTTCTGGCCATGCCAACGATTTTTCTAGGGACGCAGTTCAAAGAATGGAAGGTTGCCCTGGTTATCAAAAGGAACCAGAAAAATGTGACAGAAAAGACATACTTGGACCTAATATTTGCTTCAAAATGTTGGATGCTAATATGTGTTCAACAGGCTTACAGGATTTTTTTTTCAGTTCATCACAAAATACAATAGACTCCTTGATTACTCCCCGGAACCCGCTAAGGCCTGCCACTGAAAGGCCTGATCCTGGGGTTTATCTGAGTTTTCAGCTGTGTGCTTCACAAGCTTGTTATTCAGAGATGTGTGTTTGTTTATCTTAAAATAACACGAATTTACGGGTAAAGGTTAATTTCCTGGCTAAGCTTTAGTCCCAATACAAGAAGCTTTTGACAATAGTTGTAATTATTCAGATCGTATTCAAAAATCCTTGGTAATAAAAATACCAGGAGCTAGAGACACACACAGAAATATTAATGGGATATAAAATTGAAAATTTGCTTTTTACTTTTGGAATCAAGCTCACTGAGGTATTAGTGGGTATTCAATAAATCCACTTATTTTAAGGATATAGTTTTGATGAGTTTTGCCAAATATATACAACTACGTAACAACCATTGTAACCAAGACGTGGAACATTTTTAAGTTGGAAGTTTGTACAAATTCCCTTTTCACTTCCTGATATTTGTGTGTGTGTGTGTGTGTGTGTGTGTGTAATAGATTCATCCTTGAAAATTTACTTAAAAGAACTCTCACCCTGGTGGAAGTCTCCTGATAGTTCTATTTGAGATTTCTAACAGTCCTGCCATTTGTGTAAGAGAATTTATAGAACAATATGGTCTTGGCTTGAACTCTTATCAGATAATGATGATTCATAGGAGAGGTTTTTCCACGGTAAGTTTTTTCTCCCCCTTGTTTTTTCAAGGCCCCTTCGGGGACAAAAGGGAGTGTTTCACAGACAATGGAGGAGCACGCCAGCCTCTGGAGCCTTCCAGGTTCTGGGAGAATGAATCATTCTGGAATCCATAGTTTTGTAGAACCAAATATGAACCCATGACTATATAAAAGCAGATCAGTAGTATCTTTAATGAAATCCCCACTGGCTCCCTCTCTTCCATGTCCAGTCCTGCCATCACCCACCCTCAGCATTCTCTGAAGGGCATCACTTCAGTGGGCATTCTCAGAGGAACCACACGTTACCTAACGGACTTGAAAATGGCCCCCAAACACTTGCTGGGTACCTGCCCTGCTGACCGTGGGATCCCCGAGCAGGCATCCCGGGCCCCCCCTCGGGGATTTACCAGCATTTGCGTTCACGATTAAGTAGCACTGCCTTTGGACCACATTTCATCAACGTTGAGCTACAATCCCTCAAAATCACATTATCTGCCCGCAGAATCTGGCCAATTCTGCTCTGAAGGTAACTGACAGAATGGCCTGAGACACAGGGCAGGTGGCTTTGGAGAAAGGTAAAGAAGGGGACCTGTTCTATGGGAGATGCAGTTGAGGACATCAAAACCTTAACTGGTCCTATATGATTCAGGAGGAAGCCTAAGATTGAGGGGTGGTCCCTCATACCTGCTGACCTCCTGTGCCCAGACCAGCACCTGGCACATGCTGGGAATACTGTGTTTATGGAATAAACAAACAGGTGTAGCCACAGGCCATAGGGTCCACATTTCTA
Source organism: Hipposideros armiger (assembly GCF_001890085.2). Lineage (NCBI taxonomy): Eukaryota > Metazoa > Chordata > Mammalia > Chiroptera > Hipposideridae > Hipposideros > Hipposideros armiger. The sequence goes on along the minus strand of NW_017731820.1, from coordinate 1,076,259 downwards.
CGTTTTCTTTGGTTCTTGTCTTTCAGTTCTTAGGTCTATAAAAAGGCTGGGGACATCTCAATCAGTTCGAGGTGAAAGGACTCTTTCTGAATCACCTAACAAATCAGCCAAAGAATAAAGATCAGAATTTACAGCATTTGCTGCTCGCAGGGAGATCTGAAAGAACAGCGTGTCTGCTGAGGCCAGTTGAATGAAACCGCGAAACACAGTAGTGCAACGAGAGCCCTTACTGATCTGTCGCCTGCCACCCCTCTAATAATTTATAATATCACCAGGAGATGTTGCTTCTGAAAATAAGACAACCTCTGAAAAGAATTTAGCTGAAGTGCATTCTGTGGTTACAAACATCTCCTGTCAGAGACAGCACAACGACTCCAAAAGAACACAAGGACTGGTTTGCAAGGAACCATGAAGTGACTGACTCATTGAATGGATATCACACATTGTCTACTACACAAAGCGTCAAAAAAAAAAAAGTGTCAATATCAAGGAGTTAATAGGACTTGATGCTCATTCATCTCCTTTCAATGCAAATCTCATATCATTATGCAAGAATGAGAAGAAAGAGTTGTGGTGTTGGCATCAGAGCTCTAGCGCCATCACGTAGAGCTTTGTGGCCTTAGATAAAAGTTCCTTAATCTCTTTGAACCTCAGTTTCAACACGTGGATTGAGGACCTGGGCCTCTCTTTCCCACATGCCCTGAATCTAACCCATCAGCAGGTACTATCAGCTGTGCCTCCCAAACACATCAGGAATTGGCCCATTTTTGCCTAGCCCCGTGAATTACCAGCTAGTTCAAGCCACCATATCTCCCACCTGGATTCTTGCAGAGCCTCCATCTGGCCTCCTTGCATCCCTCACGCTCTCCCCACAGTCCATTACACAGTGGCCCAAACCCCTCCAGTGGCTTCGCATTCAGCTCTTATTAAAATCTGATCTGCCAAGACCCTTAGGCACTCTATGGTCACTGCCTGCTCTCTGACTCCAGCTTCTACTCTTCCTTTTCACCTTCGCCACGTCAGCCACCCCTGGTTTCCTTCTATTCAGGAGACCCCAGGGCCTTTGCCCCTGCTGTCCCTATGAGCTGGAACCCCCTTTCCTTACTTCAAGTCCTCCCTGGAGGACCCTTTCTAAATCTCTTACTTCCTTGATCTTTCTCTATCTTACCACCAGTTTTCTTTTCTTCATAGTATTTACCAGTGACTTAAAGCATTCGTGTATTCATTGATTCTTGTTTGCTACTTGTCCACTCACCAGAAAATCAGCTCCATGAAAGCAGGGACTCTAAATCTTTCTTCATGGACTGAGACCCGGCACTCAGCACAGGACCTGGCACACACTCCAAAGGCAGCAGTACAGGAAGGATGCATGAATGAGGATAAAATGAATATCTACTGCGTTGTCGGAAAAGTCATGATGCATGTTTGCACGGAAAAACAGAGAAAAAATACATCATGACTTTCCCGGTGACCCAGTACTTCCAAGGATGGATGTGAGGCTTCCAGGTCAAAGATGCTTTGGGAGGGGTTATACAGTTGTAGGATTTTATGTCATTTTCTGAGTCTCTAATTAGAAAATATCATATACGGACATTCACAGATTTAGGTCAGAATCAGATGAGAACTCTCCTCTCACATTAGTTTATCCACCCAACATCTGTGTGATTGAAGCTGTTGATGCGTACTGAAATGAAATCGTTCACCAACCAGTAAGGGCTCATTATCTGCTTCCGTTCTATGGGGTGTGGCTATCTTTGCCTTGAGGGCACTTCCAGACAAACGAATGACGGGTGCCTGGGCTGGTGTGTCCTTCCCATCTGCTGTGGTGTTATGAGGTATGCTGTGCTGTCCCACACCGTCATCGCTTCCTGGGTGAGGGCCACGCCTCTCTTATAGGGAGACAGCTCTCCATACTTATTTGGAATCACCTCCCTGCCCCCCGTGGTAGAATAGAAGGCACCCAGGACAGAAGTGCAGTCAAACTGAATCACGGATCGCTGCCCAATATATATATATATATATATATATATATATATATATATATATATATATAT